>NC_065512.1:19327295-19549075 GCF_006386435.1 Epinephelus moara | reverse complement strand
ATTTCTAAATAAACATTCACCTCGTCGCTAGATAGATCTACTCCTGAAAAACTTGTGCGCAAGGCTTTTTGTCCCTACGAGGCCACCGTCATTTACCCGACGGGAGGGGTGAGCGAGTGAGCCCTGCAATCTAGAATTTGACCACTGATGTCACTGTTTTCAACCCATTTTACACAGTGGCCCTTTAAGTATGAAAAGCAAAATTACTAACACAGAAAAGCAAGTCATTTTATAGTGGTATTTATTATGCATTATTATCATTATTGTATTTACATGTAAGCAGCTGGTTGAGCTGTAGCTAACTCTAACTTCTTATTCTGCTTTTTTTGTAAACTGATCATATGTTTTGCATGTATACTTTAAATCTGCAAAGTAACAAGAAATTGCAAGTTGTCAGAGGAGTTCAAAAAATACAATATTTCCCACTGAAATGTAGCAGAGTAGAAGTGCAAAGTGGTATAAAATGGAAATATTCAGGTAAAGTACCATAAAACTGGGATACAGTTGGCTGGTTGAGATTTTCAGATGCATTTATTTTATTTTATTTCATTTCATTTCAATTTATTTCATTGTATTTTATCCACAAGCTGAATGCCACATAGTTCCATTATATTTGAGAGAACATGGCTGACATCTCCAACACTCGGCAACACCAAATTAATCTAGACTGATAATTAACACTACAGGTAAGAGGAAAAAAATGTGTTTTAGACTTTGGGGTGAACTGTCCCTTTAAGTACAGCTCTTAAATGTACTTAGAAGCTTTCCACCCCTGAACACAGTATAATGTAATATAATACAACAACAACAAGGCAAACTACATCCTTAAAATGACCACAACACCTCTCTGTAACAGGGCCAACACATCTAAATACAAAGAGACAAACATTTCCCCTTTTATCCTGAACTGAAACACACTTATGTTCAAAGGCCTTGCCATCCTTTGGAGTTTGGGTCAAAGGTAAGCGAGAGGTCCAGTTTGTTTGTGTTTACAAAGAAAACGTCACCAGAGGAGTCATTATCCAGAGCCCTCTTTCCAAACCAAACATCCTTCTCCACAGGCGTACAAAGTAGAGAGATCAGGCAGGAAAGCACCATCCAGCTGGGTAATGGCTGCTTATAATCCCCTCTGATTAGTGTTAATCCCCTTAATGCTCCTTCCTGGGAATAAACACATGTTGACCCAAGTGACCCACTCCTAATTAATGAAGTTTGGTATGCTATCATCTCTTCGCTGTGGTCAGTCCAGTGTTACACAAGTTTGTATTGAAGCTCGTAATGATACAATTTACAGGTAATGACTCACAATGACACTTTTACATTAGGATCACCGGCTGGTGTCAGCTTTTTCACGATGCAACACACCCCCAGGCGTGACTAGTGATGAGGGGCAACTTTCCGTCTTGAGTTCTTCTCTCCTGTGAAGTCAGTGCGCGGGGTCGGTAGCCGGGCCTCAGAGGCGAGGCAAAGTTCACAGGTCAGCGTGTACCCAGGAGGATGGACGGCAGCGCGAGGGCAGGGCCCAGGCTCGGGGACAAGGGGAAAGGTCAGGGGTTGAGTTCAGATGGAATCCACACAGAGGATGTTAAAACAGATATCGTCGGGGGAGAACAGAGCTTCCTCTACTTTTCCTGCCGGCCCGCCGCTAAAGACCCCACAAGGCAGGAGCAGCAGCATCAGAGACCGTAAACACATCCCCAGCTCTGAGCACTAATTCAAAGGTGTTAATAAGATGATGCATCTGCCATCCAAAGTGGCTGTTACAGTAGAGGAGGAAATTATGACAGGCATAATTTGATGTGTAAACACTCGGCTTCGGCACCTCTGCTTCCTCAGTATGTCGAAATAAACTTGCGTGAGAGGAAAAAGAGCTGTGAAAAATGTGTTCTGAGGGATGTTTAGAGATTAAAATCCATGAACTCTTTTCGCAATAAACAAAAGAATCGGAATCTTGCTTCAGCTCAAACACAGTTGCACATTTTTAATTCAGAGTTTTCTCTGAGGAAAATCTGCTCTGTCTCTGTCTTGATTGTTCCAGATTGGCAAAGACTAAACAGTCGATCCGTTCGTCTGTCTGCTGCACTGTCTCTCTTCATGCAGAGGGACTGCTAAGGATCAACATCTGGTTTATGCCCAAAATAATAAATGTACCTGTTTGTTTACATGCGGAAAAATGGCATCAGAGGTAATTATTGCTCACAATAAAGGCACTGGGATGTTTTTTTTTTTTTACATTTCAGTTAAATCCATTTGTCGTCCTGAGAAAATCAAAATGAGGCATGAGCTGAAAAGGGAGCATGAAATCGATTACACTGTAAAAGAACGGCTTATATTTGCAATCACAAAAGCTTTTACAGCCCCCCGAAAACATGGAGCGGCAATTGACTCCACAAATAAATTAGCACCAGGATAATACGATTTTTTTTGTTTTTATTTTGTATGAAGACGTTGATCTAAATATATTAAAAACAAAGCCGGCACATGGCTCAGCAAACCGCAGTGTTTATATAATGAATATGCAGTATTTCATCCTGCCTCTGTGTGTGTGTGTGTGTTTGTGTGCGTGTGTATGTGTGTGTGCTCCAAGGCTAAGAGCTCATTTCCACCCTTGATGATCACAGGCACCATTGATTGTAATGCTGACGAGCAGGCTAGTTCTGCCTGTGGCGTACAAAAGAATCTGGACATGTTTAAAGCACTAACTTTCATGTTTTTTCATGCTGGTATGAAGTTGAATGCTGATGTTGCGGGCAGCTGGCTCTCATTAACAAAACATGATGTCAAACAGAGGGCCTGGCTGGTGAAAGTCAACCGTTCTCCTCCTCGGCGTCTCTTGGCGTATACCAGATACACTGGGTGCTGTTCGACCTGGTGGACTTGATGGTTTGGTTTTGGTCAGTATTGTCCTGCAAAGAATCTAAGAACATCCCTGAATGATGGCTCTAAGTTTGGGGGGAAAATCATGCACATGTTTAGGCCAATATAGATATAAATTCATAGCTGATACACTTGCTTTTCACGCTACTTGATTTCATATATCTGCATGTTAGAAAAATAGGTTCCATTTTCTAATAAGACATCACTCATAAAATTTAATGATGTTACTGTTCGTTATCAAATCATGTGAATGCTATGGGTAACCATTTGTAAGAACAAATTGTGGAAACACACTGTTGGCTGGAGTATATCGTCCTACAGCAACTTATTTTGTCTTTAACTAACTCACCTCATTTTATGTGAATGTCTCATCAGTGTTTGAGGTAAATGTAGTTAATTGAGGCAACAAACTGTGCGTTATATTGACAGAGACGTCTGAGTTCTCATGGTCACACAGCCGTGTGGGCAGTGCCTACATGTACCAGGATGCATTGTATATGAGCCTCAAAACATATTAGGTGACAAAAATACTCACTCAGTGGTAATCTGTCTTCTTGGTTGACTTTTCCAATTTATCTCCAGCAAGTGAGAAGTAGAACTTTTGTGCGTAGTAATGCACACACAGGCTCTCTCAGGAACAACAACAGATTTTGCAACTGCAAATCCAACTTTCTTGGTCAATCTAGCACGTGCTGAGGAATTCCTTAATTGACTACTTTTACCATCAACATTGATTAGACATTCACATGAATGGTGGGAAAGTTTCCCTTTAATGCATCAAGAAGACTGTGAGGGTGCCCTGGTTGCCTAGAGACTACAGCGCCAACCATGAACTGCAACGCTTGCGGTTCGCTTCCAGCTGGGGTCATATACAGTGCTCAGAAAAAAATTTAAGGGAGCACTTAATCATCACAGTATAACATCAAGCCTTTTAAACATCAAAGAAATCAATCTGTCTATTTAGGAAGCACAAGTGATTGTGAATCAATGTCACCTGCTTTGGTGCAAATGAAAGTGACAACATCTGTTATGGAGAAGCAGAAACAAGACAACCCCCACAGATCCCCAGGATACCATTCGCCGACTCATCAGGAGCATGCACAGACGTTGTTGGGAGTGCGTACAGTCATGCGGGGGCCATACTCACTACTGAGTCACATTATGACTCGCCGTGATAAAATTCACACATGTTGGATCAGCCTGTGATTTCAGTTTTTTACTTTGATTTTCGGTGTGATTTTGGATTCAGCCCTCAGTGGGTTGATGATTTTGGTTCCCACTGACTTTTGTTAGGTCATTTTGTTCTCAACAAAGTAAACAAGGTACATGAGTAAAGATTTTCAACTTGAATAATTTTGTCCATCTAAATCTGATGTGTGATTTGAGTGTTCCCTTACAACACATTCTCACTCCGACCTCGTCACATATCGATGTTTAGTCATGGACTTCTCATGGATCTTCCACGTCCACATACAACGTGCAAGGTACCCTGGGTGCGTTGGTTGTTGATGTTCTGGGACACCGTGTCAAGTTCTGCCTGTTACATGCATTGTCTTCTTTCAAAATACACTTCTGTTATCACAGGAAATGTACAGTTTACATACAGTCTCTTTCAAAATAAAAGCACTAAGTCAGTACAACAGTGCAAACTGACATCTCTTTTCCTGCAACAACAAAAACACATGGTTAGGTTTAGGAGAGAAGAACAGAGTTTGGCGTTAGGCGATGTTTACATGAAAACGATCCACTGAAAACAGAATCGTTTCTCATTTTTGTTTTGAAAAAAGTTCTGCGTCAAGACAACAACGTTTTGAAAACAATCGCCATGCCGACCAAAAACGCTGCAGTATACATGCCAGGCCAGTAGTTGGCGATGTGACGCTTACGCTTCCTTCTACAGAGCGCCGATGTATAAACAAACAAAATGGTAACCGCATGAACGTTTGTCTGGACGGACGACGAGGTGGAGTTGCTACAGCAAATCTACACTATGATGGGGAAGCGTTGATAAATTGAATAGGGTGAGCAGCACAAGCAGAGCTCGGGAGTCTGCCATTGTTGTTGTGATGGTCGAATTTCTCACGCATGCCTAGTGACTGGAAGCATAATGCGCATGTGCGAAAGTCTCCGTTTTCATTGGAACTGCATATTGCAAGTTTACATGACAACGGAGACGGTGCCGTTTCCAAAAAATTGCACTAGGGAACCCGTTTTCAAAACATTGCGTTTTCAGGCACCCAAAATGCAGCTGTCGTATAAACGATCGGCCAAAACACAACTTAAGTTTACCATTTTCAGTTGAAATCGTTGTTGTATAAACGGGACTTTAGAATCCTATTGGACGCAAACACCGTTCTCTCAGGTGAAGGGCGGTGTTTGTTGGACCCATCCACCACCCCACCAGCCCACCCCAATTGGACTTTCGTCACCTTAAGTTTCGTCCTTGTCCCGCCCTGTTTCCCCCGATGCCGCCGGGGGCCATTCAACTACAACAGCGATCGGCTGCATGTCATGCTGACGTTAAAGGACGCCTTTTATTGTTTGTTTCTGAGCGCCAGATTTCAATGGCCTCGGAGTGAGACCAGGCTCTCCCTCAGTTTTTCTGAGCAGTGTACACTGCAGTCATTCCTCATCTCATACTGTTTTAATTTCCTGTCATGTTCCTACTGTTGTCTATCCAATAATGGCATTAAAAGGCATGAAAATGTAATGTAGGAAAAAAAGAATAAAAATCGTTGTGATGGAATAACCCTTTAGTACTTACTTACCAATAAGCCATTAAGGCTACAGTTATGCTACAACAGCATTATTAAAGGTTAACAGCTTTGTAAGAACTTTCTAATACGCCTTCAGCTCTGGCCAAATGTTGTTCTTATGAATGCTTTATTGCTGAAAATGATGAAATGAATTGCAAATCAGGAAAGGAGTCATTGGAACCCATTAAAAAGTGTACCTTATCACCAAACAATGCGCAGCACAACATCTAATACTTTCATGACTTCAATTTATGACCTCAGTGATGGCTGACCATTTCCTGTGCCTCAGCATGCTCGGAGGCACAGCCTGCCTGGTCTTGTTTGTCTCAGAGGGTGCGTATGACAGTGAGCAGAGCATGATGGTATATATCTCAGTCACATCCCTGGAGCAAATTGTCCTATTTCAATAAAGAAAATACATTATTGAGGTGACAATAGAGCTGTATGCGGTGGATATGAGCTGCTAATATCTTGAAACAGTGTTAAAGGTGCATCAGCAACAGTAACATCCTGTTCATAAATCCCTTGTCTAAATGCACCGTTACAAGTGCGCCTGTTTGCAACATAAACAGTTCCGTTTGTGTGAAGGTGTTGAGTGGACCCCAGATTTAGGCGAGCTGAGGGAACCCTGTGATTCAGTGTCAGGACAGGCCACTGTGCCCGCGCAGCCTGTAACACATTTATGACACTCAAGAGGAGAAAAAAAACCATATGGTATACATGTTAGGGAGGTTTGCACAGCACGGCGAGACAAGGGATGATCTCTCTTTTTCCACGCTTTGATGGTAAGTGGCTGTTAACCACATCCCACCTTTGGGATAAATGACATTATCAGCTACTTATCTGAGGACAATCTGCTTTTCATCACGTGTGACAGAAACCTAAAGCGCATTTTTTCCAGGCTCAGTTCGCCCGCCAGTCCTTTATGCCGATATGTGATGACTGCAGCAACATATTTGGGGGTTTAAATTGCTTGATGTTTAATTACTCTACATGAGAGGCTCTTTCTTGTGACACATTAGCTGTCATTTGGCAGAAGCACAGCACCTCAAGAGGGATGATTCCTGAAAAACCACTGAGTTGCTGTTATATTCATATGTGCTAAACAAACAAACATTTTCCTCTCTCTTCGATTCAGAAACAGTTTACTGCTTTGTATGATTTGTGCCGCGTCTATCAGCCTTTTCTCTTCTCACGCCTGTGAATGCGCGACGTTGCCAAATATCCCCCTCAACTCAGCTCATCTCTGTGCTCATCTCTTCTCATATTCACAGTCCTTTCAAGCAAAGCTCCAAAGACAATGAAATATTGTGCAGATCTGATTGAAAACAGCCGTCATAATGTGGAGCTAGCGATCTCTCAGACTTATGTCATTCCAGTTTTAAAATAGACTGTTTGAAACATCACAGTAATTTGATTAAAACGGATTGACAACCCGGTGAGTTACTGTCAGTGCGCCAGTGGGAAAAGAGTGTTTCTGATTTCTCCTGAGGAGAATCCTTCACCTCCCCAGCAGTTCTTTTAATATAAGGGCAGCGTCTTTCATCTGTTCCTCCGAGCAAGGCTACTAATGCGTTGCAGATTCTTTTCAGCTCTGACAACATTTTACCATCATCTTTTTAGTGGCTTTCTGGATTGTGTTTCAATTAATCTTACGTAAAAGCAAACTTTGTTTCAAAGTCAACTTAATGAATCGCTCACTCCCATGCATGTGGATAAATAATGCCATGAGGGATTGATGCAGTATTTCAGATTATAGTATCTATAAATTAAGCTCTGATTGCATCAGTGGTGGAAAAAGTACTCAGATCTTTTACCTAAGTAAAAGTACACCACAGAAGAAATACTCTAGTAGAATACTGAAAATATTACTTTAGTAAAAGAAGTATTGGTATCAAAATATACTTGTTGCAGCTGATAAAGGTGACTTTCTGTATTACTTTACATACAGCAGGGTAGCTTTTGAATTTCCTTGGGGATCAATAAAGCCTTACTGATATCATAACACATCATAATTTTGTGTTGATAATCTGAATCTGCTCATTTGTAACTAAAGTTATCAGATAAATGTAGTGGAGTGGATTACAAGTATAAAGTTGGATAAAATGGAAATACTCAAGTAAGTACCTCTAATTTGTAGTTAGTACATTACATGAGTAATACAGTTACTTTCCACTACTGGATCACACTAATAGGCTACATTATATATTTAGGTAACACTTTATATTAAGGTACTGTAATAAGCGTTAATTAATGCTTAATAAGCACCAATTAACAGTTAATGGACACTTATAAGACAGAATAAGATGTTTATTACCATTAATAAGACTATATAAGTGTTAATTATAGCATAATTAACACAGTTATTATTGCATAGAGGAGCATTATAAGCACGTAATAATACCATTGACCAGGTGATGAAACACCATGAATGCATTTTACGACCAAATTTTATTTTTATTCTTTTTTGCGTATTGTGTTGACACCCAACACATTCTCACTCTGACCTCGTCACATATCGACGCTTGGTCATGGACTTTTCATGTCGACATGTGACGTGCAAGGTAGCCTGGGTGCGTGTGAGTTGGATGTTGACGTTCTGAGATGCAGTGTCAACTTCTGCCTGTTACATGCATTGTCTGTTTTCAAAATACACTTCCGTTTCCATAGGAAATGTACACTTTGCATACGCTGGTACAACACCGCGGATTGATGCTGTTTTTTTTCAACAACACATGCACGTGGTTGGGTTTAGGCAACAAAAGCACATGGTTGGGTTTCGGAAAAAAAGGAAGGGGTTTGGCTTTATATTCAAACAGGAAGCAAACACCAGTCTACCGGGTGAAAGTTGGTGGTTGTTGGACCCGCATGCCACTTGTCCCGCCCACCCACCTCAGACTTTTCGCCCCCTTCACTTTCATTGTTGTTCTGCCACGTTTCCCCCTGATGCCACTCACCACTGTTAAACAATAACAGCAATTGGTCACATATCATGCTGATGTGAAAGGACGGCTTTTTCGTTGGTGTCTGACACCATAAGTCACTGCCCAAGTGCTGGTTTTCGATGACTTCTGAGTGAGACCAGGTTGAGATACCACAGTCACCAGTGAACTGTTAACATGTTGTGCAAAGAAATACACTGATCACATGACCAGAGACAGACTAATACTGCTAACAATGTCAAGGAATAGTTCTATATTTTGGTTATTTGCTTTCTGGCCAAGAGTTAGATGAGAAGAGATACCGCTCCTGTGTTTGTATACTTCATTTTAGGCTACGGTGCCAGCAACTGATTAGCTCAGCATAAAGACCAGAAACAGGACTGTGTCTTGAAAGAAAAAGTAAATTTATGCACAACCTGAACTTTATACACTTTTGTTTTGGTAGAGATTAAACTATATACTGTATAAATAATGCACGTAGCTACTGTAACTACTGTGGACTCATGTTTTGAAGCTTCAAGTTTAGCATTTTGGCTGTCACCATCTTAGTTTTTGGGAGCTAGAAGTGATGATATTTTTGGTGAGAGTCTGGAGCTGTGGAGAAGTGAGGGGTGGATGTGACTGTCTGTGGGGTTTGACTTGCTTTTGGAGCCAGCCTCAAGTGGTCATTAGAGGAACTGCAGTTTTTGGCTTCATTTTTTAGCCCTGGGGGTTGCCGCTTGGATTCAACAAGCAAAATGTAGCCTTTTCATTTGTAAGCTTTAAGGCCTTTACACACGGTGGCTATTTGTGTGTGTGTGTGTGTGTGTGTGTGTGTGATTAATTTGCACATCAGTATATATTTGTGAACTGTTGTTTTTATCACGAGTACAGATTTTACACATCACATTTCACATATCACACTTTGTGGAGAAGGCGTCATGCCACACTGTCACAACAGTGGCGGACCTGTTGCTACTGTTGCAAATTTGCATTACTGCAGATATGAACCGTTTGATTTGGATATTCATGTTGTATATTTCTCACACCCCCAGTGTGTAAAAGCCTTTGGAGCTCTGCTTCCTTTGGACAGAACCAGGCTAGCTGTTTCCCTGTTTTCCATCTTTTCGCCAAGCTGAACTAACCATCTCCTGGCTGTAGCTTCATGTTTAGCTTTCAGATATGAGTGGTATTGATCCTCCATCCAACTCTTGGCAAAAAAAAAAATCAATAGGCGTATTTGCCAAAGCATCAAACTATTCCTTTAATCAAAGCACAGTGTTGCAGCACTCTCACCTGTCATTCATCCCCTTTCTACATATTCATTTATAATTTTCTCATGCTCATCAGAGTATATCAACCATTTGCTGCAGGGCACAACACTCTGATCTCTGATTAACTCAATTAGTACGACCAAATCAAGATCAGGAAGCCACAAAATGTAAAGATAACACAAAAAGCAAACATTACATTAACTAACCACTGTAGTGGTTTGCTGTAAAATCCCTCTAGTAGTCCTCTGGCCTTGCTGCACGATCTGTCTTTCATATTGGACCAGTGCTGGCTGCCAAGAATAGCACTCTGGCTGATGTGTCTGGCTCTTGTTAGCGAAGGATAGGTTTGTGTCAAGCACAGCTTCTCTGCAGGCTGAGCCGTGTTGTTGTTGTGGTTGAAAAAAAGATCATGGCACTGTTGTGTGCAATCGCTCACTGACAGAGATGTCGGGGCTGCTAAATGACACACTTCCAATCAACTGATCCTCTGCCAGTGTGAGTCATCTTTTTCTCATGGCAAAGGCTCGGGAGAACAGTCTTTGAACAGGTGTCCAAAGCTGTTGTTTTTCTTTCTCACCGCTCTTTTCTCATATATATATATATATTTTTTTTAACGTTACTGTTTGTGTATCTGATCCCATCTCACTCCACCCCTCCCACTCTCATACACACACCCACACACTCGCTTTCTTTTGCTCTTTTCATACAAAAGAAATAGTGTTGGCCTCTGGCATTTATCAAGGATGAAATGTGTTCAGAGAGAGAAAGTGCCTTTGAATTTGAGCCTATTCAACATACTTTATGAGAAAATATTGAATTGAGTTATACTTTCATACTGGGTACATTTTTTTTAACTAGAAAGGGGGATTATATTTCTTTACTGCGATTTTTCTCCTGTATTCTGATCCTCTTTAAATTGACTAAAACTTCTTATGAATTTCTTCCAAGTGCTGTGTCACTGAGTATATATCCAGTGACTTTCTTCTGCTGAATGTCTGCCAGCTATTGAGGGGCTGCTTTTAATTGAGTCATTGTCCACATGGTTGGTGTATTCACGGGCATTGCCACGGGCAGAATTTCCTCTCATCAGAAGCTGCTGTTGGTTGAACATCTCAGATCTGAGGCCAGTAATTGAATAGATAGGCTTTTGATTGATGTTTAGAGGAAGTCCCTTTCCTATTTAAATATTCATGGGTCTGTAGCCTGCAGGGGTGAGACAGGAATCCAAAGCAAACCTGTGCACAACAATAGCAGCTCAGAGTTCCTCCTGTCTGTTTCTCATTACAGTAAATACACTCTCAGAGCTACCATCCCTGCTGCATTCCTGCTCCCCGCTCCGCTGGGCTCCACCTAACGAAGGGTATTTGGCCCTCTGAAGACAAGCCTAAATGCATGGAATGAAAAGACAAATCTCCCATCATCATCGCTGTTTTGGTAAATAAAAATCACCAGCAACATAAATGACAGACGGCATGGGAAACCATTAGTAGGTCTCTATTTCTCTGGATTTAACGGCCCTGCTATGCTTCATTTTCTCGCAGATTGAAAGTGACTGTAATGCTACTTTCTTTGAAACACGCAACTCATATTACAGGTGTTGCCTTTGGCGCCGTGTCTCTACTCCTAATGCACTCACGGTCTTTCACTCCCACTGAATCCCACTTGAAATGTGTCAATCACAACCGGCCTGTTGCTACGACATCACAGACATGTCGTGGACTCCCCAGTCTGCAAAATGATCCCAAACGCATTAAACATGTGCAAGAAAACGGCATTATGCGCGATTTAGTCTGTGGCTTTTCGCTCTTGGATCAAGGCCCCCAGCATGATAATACTGTAAGAATGTCTTTAAACTTCATATCAAGTGGCTTTAAACAATTATTTTCATCGACATTAGCATGTGATGACATGCAAACCATTAACAGCCGCTTGAACGCTTATTGTAAACTAAGACAGATGAAGTAACCTGCGAGAGAGAACAGATAAATCAAAAGCGATCCGTAATGTCCAGCATAATATAAAGTGCTAGTTCAAGGTTCATGGGCAAACACTGTCTTTTTCTTCCTTGGGAACAGAGGTAACATTACAGACTTCTTCTTAGCTCTCAAAAACAACCATTTGAAAGACATGAATCATTAGAAGTGGCGAGAGCTGCCAGCAAACCGAGAATGCAACCTTTTCCAAGGAAACGCCTTCTGACCTGAGTTAGAAGGATGCCTCATTAGTGTTATGAAATCCCACCATAATGTCAGGTATGAAATCCTGGATGCCTTGAGTATTTTAATTGCCGGGCCTCTGTTTGACTGTCAGCTTACAGCAGTGTAAAATTCCACCACTGCCTTGCAAGACACTGACAAGAAGAAAAAAAAAAGAAGCCTGTTGGAAATAAATTCACCCACTTATACGCCAACAAACACAGACACAATCTGGGTTGGAGTGAGCGCAGCCCTCTTTGGGAAAACAAAGGGCCATGAATTGTCTGCAAAAGTGTTTTCAGCACGGAATATCTCATTTCTTTCCACAAACACATTTTCAATCGAGGATTTAATTAAGCGAGTGTGAGAGTTTGTTTGAGGAGAACCAGGAAGAAGCGGAATAATAAAAGCTCTGTTATAGAGCCAGGGAGTCAAACAGCATGCTGCTAAACACACAGCTCACATTTCTGTCTGATTTTTTTTCTTCTTTGCCATCGTGTGTTATTTGTCTACATGCTTTTAATTTATGGGGCTTGTCGGTCTGAAGCCAAGACATTCCTCCCTGATGTTGATGCTATGGGATCATACTCGACCAGAAGTTATGTTTTTATTGCTTGTTGGGTTGTGTGGATTTGTTCTATTCATTTTAATAGAGTTTGAAAATTAAAAATTATCAAGTAATACTCTTACAAATATGTTATATAATATGTTCTCCTCTAGTAGCTGTTCATAGAACAAGTAAGCCCGGTGAAATATGTCAGTCGATTCCCAGCAGTGTCTTTGAAGTGAGAGACAAAGTGGAATGAAGCATAATATCCCCAGGGTCCCATTTTGTATTTGGGGAAAATAAACATTTGCCAAGCCCGATCTTGTGTGACTGACTCTGTACGTATAGGTCTGGGAAAAGAGCCAGTAGTATTTCTACAATGTAATTAAAAGGAGAGGTATTTAGGAGATGAGTTGCTCTTTGAGGGGTAGTGATGATTTCATTATTCAGTCTTGTTGACTCCAGAGAGATGCTGTCGAGCGGTGATACTCAACTTATGGCCTCTGGGCCAAATCTGGCCCACGCCCTGGGTGGCCCGCCGACCATTGCCTAATTCAATATTAAATAAACTGAGTCATGCTGAGATTTTTTTTTTTACCTTGACTGTAAACAAGGTGGGAGAGTGTATAAAAAATAGGGCTGGGTTTTGTTTAAAAAGTGATGACACCAGTACCAATACCGTCATGGCACACGTGTTCCTGAGCAGCTTTTTTGTTAAGGTGCGACTGCTGTGTTCAACTTTTGGAACTCAGCAGTGCGCACTGCATGTCATAATAATAATAATAATGATAATAATAATAATAATAATAATAAATTTTATTTGTGTTGCACTTTACATTTTAGCAATCTCAAAGTGCTACAGAGCAGATAAAAAACCAAAACAAACAAACCAAAAAGCAACTGAAACAGTTAGAATTAATACAATTTAAAAGAATTATTAAAAATGATCAGAAACAATAAATAGTTAAAAGGAGAACCTATAAAAGACATTTAGTAGAATGCTTTTGTGAAAAGATAGATTTTTAGGTCTCGTTTAAAAACATCAGTAGTCTGTGGGGCCCTGAGGTGGTCAGGGAGGGCGTTCCACAGCCTCGGAGCAGCAGAGGAAAAGGCCCAGTCACCCATGATGCGGAGCTTGGTTCTGGGGGCTTGGAGTTCCTTGAGGTAAAGGGGGGCATGTCCGTGAATGCACTGGTGGGTGAGGAGGGAGACCTTGTACTCAATTCTGAGTGGGACAGGGAGCCAGTGAAGCGATTTCAGGATGGGGGTGATGTGATCGTGTTTGCGCACCCTCATCAGGATCCTGGCAGCGCTGTTCTGAATGTATTGCAGTCTCTGTATGCTCTTGCCAGAGATCCCGATGAGGAGTGCATTACAGTAGTCGAGCCTGGAGGAGACAAAGGCGTGGACGAGCTTCTCTGCATCTGCCAGGGTGAGTGTTGGACGGAGTTTGGCGATGTTCCTGAGGTGGTGGAATGAGGTCTTGCAGAGGTGTTTGATGTGGGTGTCAAAGGTGAGTTGAGAGTCTATTTTAACACCCAGGTTGGTGACAGATGTGGTAAGGGGGATGTTTTGGCCAGAGAAAGTGATACTGGTGATGGTGGAAGAACGGAGCTGATGGCTTCTGAACTGTTTAGCTGTAGGAAGTTGAGCTTCATCCACGCCTCTATCTCCTCCAGGCAGGTGGTCAATGTGGATGTTGGCAGGGGAGCAGAAGAAGTGGGGGTTGTCCTGAGGTAGAGGTGTGTGTCATCAGCATAGCAATGGTAGGATATCCCATGCTTGCTGATGACATTGCCCAGGGGGAGCAGGTAAAGGGAGAAGAGGGTGGGGCCCAGCACTGAGCCCTGAGGGACACCGCAGGTGACATTGTGGGTGTGTGATTTAGCTTTGCCCAGGGCGACGTGCTTGGTTCTGTCGGTCAGATATGAGGTGAACCAGTTGTGTACATTATGTCATGTGACAAGGACCAACCACTCACAGTCGATGGATATCTTTTCCTTCTTCTGTAAATTAGCCTGTGTAAATATGGAGAGCTTTACATCTGTCCCATGGACAATATTATTGGCCTAATACACACTTAAGTATTCAGACGGGATTAGTTTTACATAGGGATGTGGATTAATGTCAGTTTACCACAGGATGTAATATAAATGTACGATTCACACAGGACAAGAAATCTCCGTTATTCTACCAGAGATGGGAGTGGTAACTTGGTTTGCGCCCTGGCGTTACCTCCCTGTTGGCATGTGCGTGCTACATTGCTTCCTGTAAGCATCAGCTGAAGGTTAATAATGATGAATGATTACCCCAATAGTATGAAATATTGCCCATGATCAGGATTGTGTGTACACAACGATTAGCAATATGGATTTATATTAGGCCTACCTAACACAACCAGAAGTCCCGTGGCTCTGAAAAGTGTTTTCTTCTCGACCTTTTTGATCGGTCTCCCATGTAGGGCTATGCGATCATTAGAAGAATGTCCACTATCACGACTGCCGACAACACCGAATGCTTCTTCAACCGCCTCCATCAGCAAAAAAATGCAGAAAACTAGTCGTAAACGCGTAAAAATAGTTGTAAACAGGACGTGACGAAATATTCACATACATTTTTACAGAGGATCGCGTTCGCACGGGATTAATATTACCCGAGGTATTTTCTCCGGACCATTTTACAGAAGGTAAAAGTCGACGTTATTCTTACTGACATTATCCGTAATGATTACAGACATGGTGCGCTCGGACGGGACTAAAATCCCTAGTAATAATTACTTTACCCCATGTCTCCATGTTAAACTAATCCCGTCTGAATAGGGCTTTAGAAAACATGGGAGAAGATCTGCACTGCACAGGATTTCAGGTAAAAAGGCTATGATTCAGTGCTTGTTAATGCTGCTTAGCAACCTCAGACACAACCTGCCGCCGCGCTCTTGAAAGCTGGCACAGAAAAGACACAAGAGTAGCACCCAGCGCCTAACCTCATGTTATCCTGGCGGTTAAAGATGCATCATGTGTACGGCCACTTAAAGAGATACCAATACCATCAAGAACATCATTTGATACCCATAATGTGAATGGAGTGGTGTGTAGTAAAGCAAAACTTTCTAACAATTTGATGGCAAATTGGCATGCTGGATTGCCAACTCCATCAAATACACAGCGCTTAACTTCACCACACCACAGACTTTATGGGGTGAAGCTGCTGCTGCGGGAGCCAGCTCTTTGCTGGGGACAGTTGTGAGAGTGGATGCATGCACAGAGACAGGGCTAACTGTTAGCATCATAGGGCAAATGTTATGTAACAGTTATTATTGGGTCAAGCCGTTCAGTGTTGTGTTAGTTTGTGGTGGATGTTCAGTCCAGTTCAATTTCTTTAATTTTGTGAATGGAAAATAAAACAATAAAAACACTCGTATTCAAAGCACACATTGTTATATTCCCTTATGTTATTCTCAGTTTAGGATGTTTGAGACAACAGTCACCAAAAAGGCCATTTAAATGCTGATTAGGAGCTTTCAGTTAAATTATATGACCTTCATCAGCAGGAGGAGTTTTCCCAGTTGTCACGCAATCGCACTGGTTCAAATTTCCATTTTTGTGTGAAGAAATAATCTGAAATAAAGCATAATAAAAAAGACATTTTCCTCGTGTTGGGTTAGGAAGCATTACAACAATTAGATCTGATCAGTGAAAGCAGATCTGAAGACTAGAAGATGAAGTCAGACACAGCCGAGCTTTGACTCATCAAAGCTTATCTGTGCCTTTTTAATGACAAACTCACTTCTTGGCATTTATTCAGAGGGTCCTTTCCAAGAAGAGAAAAATAAAAATCTTTCTTATGACTGCGAACATATTTTTTTCATCCTACTCCAAAGCCCACACTCCAACCACTCACAATATTCCTGCTAAATGTCTTGATTTATTACATCTTCAAATTTCACAATCTGGGGACAAATTGGTCTCCTCAAAAATGCATGAACATGGCTAAGAAGCCCCATATTAGATGGAAATGCATTCCCGATGTTGCAACATGAGAGAATGCGGGCATGGTTATGTCACTGTGGATTAAAGGAAATGCCATGTTTTATGACCTGCAATACTGTTACTAATTTGGGGACACTTGATATGGTGCATTTCATTAGAGGGAGACACAAACATAGAAACCCACAGTGCTGTCTCACTCGGCCCAGTCGCTGAGCTCAAGGTGACAGAGACACATGGCCCGCAGGGTGGCTGGATTAAGCATCTCTTTCTAACAAGAGGAACAAAAGCATCGTGAAGCGGAACAGGCCGTCATGCCAAAACACTCATAAAGAGGCATGAACTGGCAAGTCCTCCATCTCCACATCTTGAGAAATAATCACTCCCTTCTGGATGTGTTTATGAGGGCAGAGGGGTCTGTGCTATGACGCCTGTACAATATACAGAGGAAGAAGCATACAATGCAGCTGATCTGTGCCTTGGACTCTCGCAGAAGGGCATGCCTGAAGTGACATTGTGCTTTCGTCATTTCGTTTATTTGTTGTGAATCTATCGTGGAGATTCAACAGAGCTGAATGTAAAATGTCAGTGACAAAGATGACATATCTATCAGTGACCACGCAATAAAAACATCACGCATTGTTTCACTTTACAGCTACGGCTTTATAATCGTAGGTGTTCTCCACATGTGCTTCAGATCAAATCATAAAAGTCAGGCGTACGTTAACTTTTGTAAGAAAAATCATTTATCCTAGCGCGAGCTTATATAAGGTTTGCCGTAAAAAAAGAATATTTGTCCCTTGGCACTGAGTTATTGTGAAGTCCAAGGAAAGAGAGAAGAGAGTCGAGTCCAGTTCCTCTGTGACTACAACACCATCCACTGAAAGGCTCTTTCTGATTCAAATGAATGGAGCCAAGGTCGGGGCCAAGGAGTCTGGACACCACGCAGCATGCAATCACCTCTCAAAGCAGCACTGAACACATGTTTTTGTGAGAGACCAGGGGCGGGTTTAGAAACTTTTGAATGGAGGGGCCGCACTGGGGCACAGTTTAGAAGAAGGGGGGTATATTTATAAAATTAGTAAAAGTATATTCAAATGAAACTCGAATCTAAAGTCTAATAATAAACTGTACATTATTAATAGTTAAATATTGGGTCTATTTGTGGTCATTTTTTTGTGTCTCCTTTTGGTTGTTTTGCATCTCTTTTTGGTTGTTTGTGTCTGTTTGTAGTCGATTGTGTCTCTTTGTAGTTTTTGTGTGTCTGTTTTTAGTTGTTATTCATCTGTTTGTGATTGTTTCTTTAGTCATTTTACATCTCTTTTGATATTTTGTGTCTCCTTTTGGTTGTTTTGCGTCTCTTTGTGATCGTTTCTTTAGTCATTTTACACATCTTCCTATGTTTTGTGTCTCATTTTGGTTCTTTTGTGTCTCTTTGTGGTTGGTTCTTTTGTCATTTTACATCTCTTTTGTTGTTTTGCGTCGCTTTGTGTTTGTTTCTCTTTAGTCATTTTACATCTCTTTCCATGTTTTGTGTCTCCTTTTGGTTGTTTTGCGTCTCTTTGTGATCGTTTCTTTAGTCATTTTAAACCTCGTCCTATGTTTTGTGTCTCATTTTGGTTGTTTTGTGTCTCTTTGTGGTTGGTTCTTTTGTCATTTTACATCTCTTTCAATGTTTTGTGTCTCCTTTTGGTTGTTTTGCCTGTCCTTGTGGTTGTTTGTCTTGTCATTTTACATCTCTTTTGATGTTTTGTGTCCCCTTTTGGTTGTTTTGTGGCTCTGTAGGTGTTTCTCTTGTCATTTTACATCTCTTTCGATGTTTTGTGTCTCATTTTGGTTGTTTTGCATCCCTTTGGATTGTTTCTTTTGTCATTTTACATCTCTTTCGATGTTTTGTGTCTCCTTTTTGTTGTTATCCATCTCTTTGTGGTTGTTTTTTTGTCGTTTTACATCTCTTTCCATGTTTCTGTTTGTAGTCATTTGTATCTCTTTGTAGTTTTCTTGTTTTTGGTGTATCTATTTAGCTGTTTTGCTTCTATTTAAGATAATGTCTTTAGCCAATTTGCATATCTTTAGATGTTTTATGTCTCTTTTTAATCATTTTACTTCTCTTTAGGTGTTTCACATCCTCTGAGTTGTTTTGCATCTAATTTTGTGTTACTTTGTGGTGCTTTTGCATTTGTTTGATTGACTCGCTAACAAGACAGAGGGGTGACCTTGGACACTGTGTGAGATGACAGAACAACATTGTGTGTTCAGAAAAAAAAAAAAAGTCTATAGACTTTACATTGGAATTATGTGGAAACAGATTGTAAAAGCATGACATATTGTAAAACAAGAAAGACGCTGAAAAATACTTTAGTGGGAATGAGGTATGTCATGTGAGCAGTAGACTGTTTACAAGTTACCACAGGATTAGGATAGGGTGGATTTGTGTCCCAGCAGAGGTTCAAATAATTCCATGTCAAATGCAGGGATATGTGTATTTTGTCCACCCATTTAAAAGCAGCCCTTTCAAGCTGATGGATATGGTGAGAGCACATGACATGCAGAGGATTTGCTATTCCCTTTTATGATTGCTGTGGCATTGTTTCTGTCTAAGCTTTGTGAGCCTCTGAGGACATCTGGGGGAAGCCAGGCATGTGTTTGTTTGTCAGGAGCCCATTTATAATAGATCCATATTTCAAAACAAAAGCAAACCATCAAAGTGTTTATCTTAATCATTACATCCTAGTCAGTACAGCGTTTATGAATTATGTTACAGTGAGGAAACGAGCTTCAAAACAGGAAAGAACAAAAGAAACTTAAGGATTTAGTGATACTCGATACAGTGGAATATGAATTAGCATCCATTTAGTGGATAGTTGGTTCACATAAAAACAAGTTTGTCTGAACCCAGGCCGTTTGTAGAAATGTTAAATTCTTTTTATAAGCCACTGTGCATGCTATGATGGTTAAGTCATGATTTATTTTTCTTCCAGTCTGATTTGCATTTGGAGGAGGACAATTCCTCTGAGAAGCTGCTCAGAAGAGTTGCATCAACCTTGTTCTCTGGATAGACGCAGAGGGCTTTATGTGTCTCTGCGAGCTTGTTAAAAAGCAAAGGAGAATGTCAAGGAAAGGAACACGTGGATATACCATTCCCAGTGGAACACCCCAGACTTTAAGAGCGAAATCTGCTCCAGTCGTTTTTTTCCTCAACGGCTTTTGCTATCAATATATTTTATTAAATATGAAAAGTTCACTAACAAACCATGCCACTGACCCGAAATGTCATAAAATTTTCCTGGAACGCAACTCGGAAGTTAAATAAAAGTGTTTTTGTTATTGCTGGTTCTGAGTCTGTGCTATTGTTCATGGAGTCACTGACGCTGCTACCTTTGAATTGATAGTTAAGATCATGATTTATTTCCTACAGATGACCTTAGTGTATTAAAAGGCTCTCACAAATAGATCTTCCATCTAAGCCAAAGTTACGCAAGTGGAGCAACAGAACAGCCCAGATCCTGAGGAGTCACTGAGGCTGGAGGCCACAGTATGTACTGTAATGGAATCCAGGTTACGACCTATTTTTGTTTAGATTCACCTTCGTTTGCATGTCATGTCTGCAGCAGTTTCTGTGCTGACATTTACAAGGCCTGTGATGAATGTGAGTAGCTGTTGCAGGCTTCATCGTCTCACATGAAGGGTGATGGGTGGGGTACAATGTCAGCCTGTCCAGCGTCTGCACCAACCACCGAGCATCCTGACAGGTCCATGTTGCAAGCCTGGTGACATGACGTCCGGACCTTGAGCTCCAGCTGCCTTGTAGCACCACAGGACCACTTCCTCTAATTAGTTTCTTCATTCATCAGTCAGACCCTTCACCACATGCAGTTGATGTACAGTGATCCTGAAACTAAGAGCTCTCCTTTGATATGGAAACAACACAATTCGTCACCTTCTCCGCTTCCCATCACACCGGGCAGCTTAACTCAGACAAACGACATTGATTGTAATGGTTTGCCATGTGATGGTGCTCCCTTGAGTTACTTCTGATTTGATTTTAATATGAATCTAAAGGTGTGATCACAAACAGGCCGAGAATCAGTGGAGCGTTTCACATTCGTATCTCTGGAACTCATTTCTCGCAGCGCCTGGACCTCGCTGAGAGGTGTGGATGGGAAACGAGAGACAACGTTGTAGTGGCTACAGCTGAGAGTAGATCTATCACCCTGCCAACTGTCCTCTCTACATCCCTCCTTGGATGAGAGCTTTAACCTTGAGGGCAAGCCAGTGCTGAACATATGCAAGTAATTTGTATAGAATAAATAACAGGATGATCTTATGACAGTCGGTGCAGCTGCTCTGAGCTTTGTTGTTGGCTTGGAAGAGGCAGCTCTCTGGAGGCAACGGTGCCAGGCTTCTAGCTGTCACTGTGGAGACCTGGAGCTCTTTGTAAGTTCAAACGAAGCGGAAACCTTTGGGGCTAATGAAAAAAAAAAAAGCCAATATGTAAGAATCAGAAACTGCTGTTCCTTGAATGGCCATGTGAGGCTGGCTCCAATAGTGAGTCAATCCCCATAGATGCCCATGTTAAAACAGCTTACTTTACAGCAGCAATAAACATGTTTACAGCCTGGTACAGAAAACAGTTTTGACCTCTATAGCTAATTTCAACATTCATGACAACAGTACGGTGGGTGAATTTTTAAACAACCCAGCCGTTTAAATTTTACTAAGGCTCAAAGTCATACATGATTAAGGGCATGGCTGCTCACAGTGACAGGCTGTGTGCGAGGCGTCACCACAGTCTATGAGTCAGATCCACCCTCTGCTTCTCCACAGCTCCACCCTCTCATCCAAATATGGCTACCTTAGGTCATTTGGTAGCCCCAGATTCATGAAAACTCCCACGAGATTTTATGTTCCATGTTTCAAGTGGTCATTTTAACCCAAACCCTGCTCTTTCCAAAACCTTAACCAAGTGCTTTATGTGCCTAAACCTTACCAGACCTCAACCACAGTGTTGCCATATTATTAAACAGCAAGACAAGAATATTTACAAAAGGCTCGTGAGAGTTTCTCAGATCTGGGGTTACCCTCCCCTTGCATCACTTATGGCTCCAGAAGACGGTGAAGCTTTGTCACACCCGTGGCATCTCATAGCAACGCACAGGGCACCCTTTAGCATCTTTGCGTGACTTACAGCTGAAACACATTGTAGCACTTAGTTAATGTTGTGAAACGGACGCTGTTAAGTAGTCAACCAGTTGTCGTCATTTAGCACCCACACTTGTGTGATCCCACACTTTGGATTTCCTGCCCGACATGTCATTAACTTCATTAACATTAACTTTCTGCGACTAAGTGACCAATGACATCTTGCCGACTAATGACCTTTTGCTCGACCAACATTTGGTCAACTATTAGAGGGCAGCCCTAGACTTGTATTTTCACATAGGACATGAACTGCGGTCTCCTAAATGAAAGTCCTGTTTTCTTTGAACCATTCAAATCACAGTGCGTCTCATAAAGACATTAGAGGGTGCCTTTAGCATCTATATCACATGCCAAGGGGCGTACAAAGTATTAGTATTTGACAACTTGGGGATGCAGATGGGCTAAGGTAACGTGGGCGGAGCCAGACGTTGTAGACATTCAGGGCTCAACCGAAAAAGAAAACCTAAAAGACTTGGAGCTTTTTAGAAGGCAACCTGATTTATTGTTTTTCCACATCTATTTTTCACATTCTGTGTAATTAGTAATAATTAGCCTAAACTGGTGGCCACAATTGTAAGAACATCAAGACAGCAGGAGAACATGTTTGTGGACTTGAACTATGGGTACAATATGATCCAAAGGTCCATCATTATACTGAGGGTAAAATCTGGGCATGAAAACACTCACGCAGCCGAACACGACTTCATATTCACACACCATCATATGTGAAGGGTGGGGAACTATTTGGGAAATGTCTAACAGCGTGCGAGTAATGGGTCATAAACTTTCGCGTCTCTGTAGCTGCATTTTTTTCTCTTTCTGTCTTTTTTTGATGTTTGATGATTCATGGTATTGGAGAGCTCAGATAGTGGAAGCAAACAGCTTTATGCATGTTTTTTTTTTTCACCCGGTGATTCCACTGAGATGTCTAAGCCAAACAAAAATCTCCTGGAAAGATAAACCTGAGCACCAGATCGATCATTCCCGTCACCGTGTCGGATCAACTTGCCAGTGCAGGTACAGATTATGGATCTGCTCATTTCCTCTATATGAGCCAAAGAGCAGATGGATTGCACATTAACAGACCGCAGACGTGCCAATGGCCATTTATAAGAGCTAAAAACGCGGGATAGCGGTGACATCCTTTCATGAGAGAGAAAGATTTAAAATTGTGTGATTTTCCGAAGACCTCAGTAACCAAAAGGCAGTTGGACAGAGGGCTTAGGGTGAAATATAACCATCTTGAGTTGTTGTGATGTGTTTTGTATATGAGTTCATAACATTTCAGATGAATGAATGCAATAAAAACTCCATGCAGCAGCTCAAGGTTAAGATGCTCATTAGGGAGCATGGCTAAGGAGGATCAACAAATTACACACTGGGAATTCAATTAGGTGCAAATGGATGCATGTGTGTTTATGGATAAATGTTCAGCCCACATGTTGAATATTGGCATCCTAGTAATTCTTACCAGGACTTATTCTGGCTCAGCTATCGGAAGGAAAACATTGCCTGATGCTTTACAGAGATTAATAACAACCTTGGTCGCACAGTACATTTACATTAGATGGATGAGAGAAGAACATTTTATCAGACATCTGTTCAGCCCGACTAATCTCAGACAGTTGGAAGTGAGGCTCGTTTGCAGAACCAAATAAAGCCGTGAACTGTTGCTAACACTGCACAGTGACTCGCCGTGGACTGTCATCCAAGAATACCACATAAAACCAAATCATTCTTATAAAGCTCTGCTGTCCCCACGGCTTTGAGCTGGGGCTTCAGAGCTTATAAAGGGGATACTAAGCCCCTTTAAGAGACTCCATGGCCTCGGGGTTAAGGTAACAGTTAATTGTTTCGCTTGTGTCCTGAAGATATTCGCAGTGAGCTCATGAATCAAGCATGTGACTTATGCATCAAGCCACATCCCCTCGCTCTCCTCATGCAGCACGCAGCCTGTGATTTATGGCTGGACAGTGGCCTGCAGAGGTGTTGGATTCAATGAAATACAGGGGAGAACATCTGGAAAGCTTATTAGCTCCGAATCACAGCTTGGGCCAGTTTGATAGTGACGGCTGATGCAAGCCTGGAATTGACATGGTGGTGCACACCGAGGGACGCTGTGTCTCTCTCATCGAACGGACCTGTGCGAACCGCGGTTGTTCATATTTTAAGTAGATCAATATTAATGGTCCTACTTAAAGCGCCAGGTGAGCTAACAAGAGCCTTAAATGAGCCTCTTCCATGTGTCCCTAATGTCTCCCAGATGTAGAGTACTTCAGTCCTGTTGGCGTCCTTGGTTGGAAGCAAGAGGAACTCTTAATCTGAAAAATGAAAAGGCCTTGATAGGATAAAACATCCATTCCAAAGCTGCGTGACACAGCCAGCATTGCACAAGTCATTCTAGTCAAGGATAATTGGGTAAGAAAGAGCATCGGCGGGGAGTGTCTGAACAAGGTACCCCTGCCTCCACTCATCTCAGCCCCGTAATAAGAGCATGGGGAGGTGTGTTGAAATACAACCCCGTCACTATTCATCCTCACCCCCTTGATGCAACAATGACTAGCATGCAGTCTGCTTTTCATTTAAGGGAATTACCTTTGGGAGGCCAGCAGACGTCTCCTGAGTTGCTCTGTGTGTGTTCTTCTCATCCCTGCAGAGCTGTCTCATTAACACAGAACCCAGCAGGCTCGGTTTTAGCATAGCCCTATCTCTGTCCTGCCGAAACCTGCAGCCTGCTGCATGGAAGCTGAAAATAATGACTCACACATTACAGAGTCCCTGTGCGCGGTCCCCAGCTCCAGCACCACTCCCCAGGTCGCTGCAGCTTAGACCTCCAGCCTCTCTAACGAGTTGACTGTAATGTTGAGGCCACTAAGACTGAGAGCCAGGAGGGAGAGCGGTTATGTTATGTGTTACGTGAAGCAAGAAAAGCAGCACTACCTTAGTCTGATTTATGACTTTCACGAGAGATTCTGTGACAGCTTGTGTAGCTTACCTAATGAGGTTTTTGACATGGTACATGAGTTTAGATTTTCAGTATGAAGCATGACCTGTTGTCTCATTTAAGTTTGGAGTGGGGGAGCTATTACTCTTCCTCTGTAAAACATGTTTTACAGCCATTGAAAAGACCTAATTATTCAATCATCAGGAGGGTGGCTACTTCCTCTTGAACACTTATGAGTTCAGGCGTCATCTCACCGGGGTGTAGCTCATATCATTTACATTTCATTAAAGCACGCTGTGAGACATCATTGATTTCTCAGTAAAGCCGCAGTTTCCATGATGCAAGCTCATGGGTGGGGGGAGCGGTAGACGTGTCACCCATCAGGAGCTGTCAGGAGCTGTCAGAGGACAGGATCCAGACCCTTGGCCAGGAGAGGCCAGGCCAGCCAGCTGTCACCTCTCTGACACTGGCTGAGACCATCCATCTGGCTGAGAGAGGCCCACCATGGGTGGAGAGAACCTTGCCAGATCACAGGCTACATGCACATGACGGCAGGAATGCACATGCACAGGCAAGACATGTTTCATGTGCATATGAACAAACATTTATGCTCGCACAATGACATGCACGCACTGCTCTACGCATGTATGCACGTATGAACTCGTACAAAGCTGCATGCCAGGGCTATTTTGGGTAATCACCAGCACAATCTGCGGCGCTGTCCACATGAATCATTCCCCCACAGACAGATCCGGGAAACAGAAGTGACATGCTGCCATCAAGCTGAACAGACACAAATAAACAGTTATAACATTTGGCTGTAATGCTCCCTTTCACATACAGTAACCCTCTGTCTCACAGAGTGAGCTTTAACAGCAGGAGGGTTTCTTTTCCCCACCATATACCTATGCATCATTATGGAGTACATAAAAAGTCCTCTGCTGGCAATAACATTTGAATCAGTGGCAAGCTTCATCTACTCTAAATTTAGACACGCCACAGTAGTCGATCTATCTCTCCTTGTTAGGTTTCAGTGGAATTTTTATTGCTGTGATACTCGTGTAAAGTAAAACAACAACATTACCGCACATTGGCCGAGCGTGGAACACATCCACCCTGGCAATGTTTAAGTACGAGGGGTCAGTGGAGTTGCCAGACATATGGAGAGCATTTGGACATATTCAGACTCCGCATTGACCACAACAGAGCCAGACGGAGTGTTGTACATCTTGTTTTGGTAACATCTCATTTTCATAAAAATGTTAAATAGCCACAATTGTCCCCCAAAATTCTGGATCTATTTTACTAAAAGAAACACTCAATTATTCATTTGCTATTTTCAATATTTTTAAAGCCTTTTTGTCGTTTTGACATGTTGTAACTGAAAACACATCACCATGATTATAGCTCTTAGCATATTAAAAATGGAATTTCTGTCTTTTGGGTCAGATTTTAATTGTTCATTAAGGGTTTATTCAGTTAGTGGGGACTGGTTAAACCAATTAACCAAGACACAGTTTAAATGTGGGTGACCTCCATGTCAAACCTTCAGTTTCTGCCTGCTGTGCTGTAAAAATCTCGCCTTTTCCCACAGTTATACACTCAAAGCGGTGATTATGTGTTTGAATATTTCTCGGAATTGATTTTATAATTGCTGTGAACAATGCTCCTTGCAGTCAATGAAAATACCACAGGAGGCTCTACAGTTGTGGCAGAAAGCCTACTTTTTGGTGTGAAGACAAAATACACCACCAGACTGGCAACAATTACCCAGAGTTGAAGTCTCAACACATTATTTCCTCCCATTATTAACAGAGGTTAGTGAGTGTTAGAGTCAAGTAAAGGTGATTAGATTCAAAGCCTGGGACAAAAACAGTTAAAAGTGCATCTCTGTGCACTCAGTATGTTATTCCGGTGAAGTCATTGTGATTTCTTATCGCACTCAGGAGATGAGAGGCAACAATGAGCCCTGAGAAATGTCACTGAAAGACACAGGAAGGCAAAGACAGACAGAGCTGGAGAGAGGGAGAGCGAGATCAATGATAATGTGATCTGATGACATAGTTGAGCGAGCTGTTCCCCTCTGGTGGTCTCACCATCGACCAAGTCAGAGTTGAGGAGAGTGAATTTTGTTTGGATTGGCTTTAATCTTCCCATCAGACAATACGAGGCGAGCGGTATGCTGCAAGTGTTTTCCATTTTGCCACGAGAGAATTGTGTCAGGTTCTGCAAGTGCACAAGCGCAGATACGTCAGCGTGGCACGTTGACAGGCAGCTTGTTCAAATAAAGAACTGACAGAGCCCCGAAACCGAGCGGCTCGACTGTTGCGCAAAGTATTTACAGAAACACATGCACATGACAACAGAAAACAAAAACAAAGTGATGCTGGTTCTCAGAAACTGTCTGTCCATGGTGCTGAAAGGATATTGCAAATTGCTGAAAAGAGCTATGCATAGTTTTTCCGATCCAAAGTTAATTACAAATGGTTACGGAGCTGTTTAAAAATGTGAGCAAATGGAAAACATTAGCTTTTGTGACAGCTTTGCATATGCAAGAGCATTCAGCAACTTGTGTGGAGCTTATCTTTGATAAATAGCATCATATGGGGCTGGTTGTTTTAGATAAAAGAATGTGAAACCAGACGATGAGTGATGCCCGTTGCTACAGAATACTGCATGTAAATCAAAGATACTGATGTGTCATCATCCATCTATTGAATCCCTATCGAAAGACTCCCTGCTCAACAGCATCTTTATCAATGACAAAATGCTGATTCTGTGAAGAATGAGGACGAGAGAACAGGACAGTCTCCAGCCACGCTAGCAGCTTTGTTAGGCTGTAGTTAGGCAAAGTGGTGCTTTGAGCTAAATGCTAATGTCAGCATGCTAACATGCTTACAATGACGAACATGCTGCTGTTTTGCAGGTCCAATATATCCTGTGTTCACTATCTTAGCATGTTAACATGCTAACATATGCTAATTAGCACTAAACAAAATACAGATGAGACTGATGGGAATGCAGTTAGTTTTACAGGTATAGCAAGTAAGTGGGCTTCAGAAATTCATGGCTATCAATACGGGTCCATGTCATTGGTCCGACAGCCCATTGGTTCAACATCCCATTAGTCCGACGGTCCGCGGTGCTGAACGGCTCCCGGCAGGTGTATTTCTACCTTGATGGTGCGCCGCAACCGGCTCTGGGTCAGCTGGGAAAGGCTTGAGGCGAAGCAGGCTCACGGCTTATGTGTTTGTCACTTTCTTTTTCATTTTAACCCACACCATGATCTTTTCCTAACCCTAACCAAGTGGTTTTTGTGCCTAAACCTAACCAGACATTAACCACAGGGCATCATGATGATTTCGGAACAACGGGACTTCCGAACAATGGGATGTCGGACCAATGGGCTGTCAGAGTTCCCATCTATCCAGTCAAGTCCACTTTAAGATCATGTAACAAAAAAAACAAAGTGTCAACGTGATGGTGGTGCTAGAGGAAAAGTCAGGGGATCACTAAAGTCATTAGGATTCTTGGCAGCCCAGTCTCACTCCCAGTATGTCAAAATACACTGCTTGGGCTAAATGATGCCCCCCATTAAGAGTCTGTATCAAATGCACCGGGCTTTCCACTTACTCCATTGTAAACCCATTAATGTCATTAAAAGACGTTCAGAGCAACTGGCGTACCAAAAGAAGTGTGAAAGTCCACTCAGGGTGGGCAGGATAGGAGGAGGATGGGTCTCACAAACACTTAACTTTTTTGGCAACATCTGTGACCTTTTTCTATCCATAACCAATTGGTTTTGTTGCCTAAACCTAACTGCTGACCCCTTATGAGAGTTTCCACACGAACAACATTAACCATGATCTTTAGGCAAGTAGTTGTGTTACCTAAACTTGACTGCCGACCCCTTACATGGGTTGCCTCACGTGAATAACATGAACCACGATCCTTACTCTATCGTAATAAAGTCGTTTTGTTGCCTAAACCTAACTGCTGACCTCTTACAAGAGTTGCCTCACATAAACAACGTTAACCATGATCTTTACCTTACTGTAGGCAAGTAGTTTTATTGCCTTAACCTATCCGTTGGACCCTTAAGTGAGTCGGCTCACGTAACTAACGCTATCCATGATCTTAACCTTACAGTAATCCGTAAACAGTAAACCTAACTGCTGACCGTTACATGGGTCGCCTAACATGAATAACATAAACCATAATCTTTTCCTCACCATAACCAAGTAATTTTGTTGCCTAAACCGAACCTGGCAACCACTTCTTACTGTTGTGTTTGTGGCACTCAAAGCCAGGTGTTTTCTGGTAGCATCCGTGATCTTTTCCTAACCATATACAATTGATTTTGTTGCCTAAACCTAACTGCTGACCCCTTACGTGAGTTGCCTCATGTGAATGACATCAACCAAGATCTTCTCCTAACTATTATCAAGTAGTTTTGTTGCCTTAACCTAATAACTGACCCTTCACGTGGGTTGCGTCACATGCATAACGTCAAACAAGATCTTTTCCTAACCGTAACCAAGTAGTTTCGTTGACTAAACCTAATTGCCGACTCCTTCTGCTTTACGATATAATGCAAAAAGCTGTCCCTGGTGTCATTATAGTTACGCCCAATTCTTCTGCCTAAGTGGCAAAATATGACAAGTAGGGATGAGATCACGTTTGTTCTCTGGGACTATAAACGTCCAAAATGTCATGGCACTCTATTGAACAGTTGTTGAGAGATTTTAGTCAGGACCAAAGTAGTGCACTAACAACTGACACTGGCGTCCCTAAAACAACATTATACTACTACAGTCAAACTAATTTTTCTGATGCTTGACAAAAGAACCAGTGCTTTTTCTTACACCAAGAATTGCTTGCCTCTGTTACTTGCTCAGTCGTGTGCCAATACTGTTTAGATAAAATGCACAAATTAGGCCAGGTTCTGTGTTTCTACCACAAAGATGAAAGCTGTCTCCAAAGCAAAAGCCCAAGAGAAACCATAATGAAAACATGTAAATGCTCCAAGATTTTTTCCTGGCCATGCAGAAGAAAATATTTACTCATTGACTTAACAATTGATGTTTCAGAGGGGAAATTATTGCCAAGACGTTGTGTGACAGAGAAAGTGTGCATGCAGGCACAGAGATGCGACCGAACTCCAGCCAGGCCACAAGGAGATGTCTGAGACTCTGTAATTACCTCTAAGCTGTCCTGATGTTAAGGAATCCGCCATGAGACTCACGCAAACACGGCTGGCGCTGTGCACACCTTCACTCAGCCTGGGGGTCTAATAGCCAGTGTTTATACTGTGGTCGGCAGATATGAACGTAGCAACGCTGGTGTGTTTGATAGACCTGGTGTTGTTCAAACTCAACCAAACAGTAGATAACATCCTCCAATTAAGTTCCTTATTAGTGGAGCAATAACAACATGATGGCCGTATAAATCTCAACAGTGACCTAATCAGGTTTTTCCCTCGCAGAGCAAGGCTTCTGTTATCGAGACCACAAAGGAGCTGAGGTATATTTGTAGTGACTTGAATTATTTCTGACTACTGAGATCATGTTTTGGTTCAGGGAGGACACTGAAACAGCTTTCAACCTTCCACCCTACACCTATTTATCTCTCCCATTTGTAGCATTTATAGGTATATAAGTAGTATATTAATACGTGTTTCCATCATGTTGGTTGCTGCCATGGGTGTAATAATCTTTTCGCCTTGGGCACACTTTATATGATGACCAAATGCAGCAGAAAAATAAGAGCATAGACATTTAGCTGGACCTAAATATACAGCCATAAACATCATCACCCAGGAGGGAAACTTTGTTTAATATAGTACAATAATAACAATGACAAACAATGCTCTACTATCACTTCTCATAAACGCAGGTTCCAAAGACAAATCAGGCCTTAATGGAGGCCTTTTATAGAGATAGGAAAGGATTATTTCATTATAATGTCTCAACCACACTTAACAATTTATCCACATAATTATGGTGGGCGCCCAGGTTGCGCTGTCACGGTAAAGAACGGCCCAGTGAGAGCCAAGAACTTTTATTGAGCTGATATTAATTGATTTGTCCTAACCTACCCAGACCTGGCCTCCCTGGGCTCAGCTTCCTCAGTGGAGCATTGCCAAGGTCTGTCCTAACTCTGCATAAAAATAAATGAGAAGCTATGGGGCTAGTCTCTAAAGCCAGAGGATATTGTTCGATTTCACGTCAGCCCTCCAGGAGGCAATTTAAACAACCCAGCATGCTAATCAACCTGGTATAAAAGGCAGCTCTGGAGGGTGGCCCATTCTTTTTTACTCCCTTCTCTCCTATTGCAACAAGGCCAAAAAAGAGACCTAAACAATCTGAGGGAGGAAAGTGTAATTGTGCCTGTATCTGAAGGAACATTACACTCCAGTGTAATGTAACTATATGATGTGGAAAGGGAAACAAGTACTTTAAAAGGCATTCCCTGGCCAGTCAGGCTGGCATGCCATTGTTGTATTTCTCAAAATCCAAGAAAAACAAAGCCTCTTCAGTGTAACAATCATCCCAGGGAAAAGATGCTTATATAAAAATATGTTGGCGAAGGAGGTACAGTTGCTCCACTGGAAGACTCTCCAGCCAGGATGTGAGCTTCCCTGCTGCCGTCGACACATCGACAACGTCTCAGTGGAACCACATTGTGACCCTCGTCTGAAAGAGGCAGAGCCCCGTTCCCCGCAAATAATTCAATACTCTAATATTCCCCTGATATTCGTTGTGACCACAGAAATACGATAGTGTTCATTCTCTGCTTGTGCCCTGAACCTACAGGTCAGGTGGTAGCAGATCATAGACTCCTCTGTGACTCAGAGGTTAAACTAATCATGCATGACTTTCTCACATGGCCCAACAAGCACCTTTAGAAATCTACACCGGCTTGTCATCTAGCAGTGGGTGAACCTGCTTTTCAATGCATTTACATCTTTGTGATTTCAGCTGCTGGATTACTGCGGCAGCTTTTCACGAAACTCACCTTTAATTACACAGAGCCACAACACGCTCCTACACACTGCATTCATACAACTCATCATCAACACCCTGCCCTGACCTATCTGTATGCCTCAGACTTTAGAGAAATGTTCTGCAAAAATTCCTGTAAAGCCTCATTTTTATTATTTGTTAAGCTTCCCTCTATAGCTGAGGATGTCCTTCAGCTCTCTCTGTATTAAGATCTTGAAAAACATTCATTTTAAATAAAAAAACAACAACTCAGTCCATTAGAGGTAAGAGCTAATAAACACTGCCCCCTACTGACACAATGATGTTCTTACAGTTACTTACCAGTGTGCTGATGCAGTGTCAGTGTTTAAGTGTGTAGGTTATACATTTGATTTGCTGCACTTTCCTGCCAAACACACCATCAGTTTATCACCTTATTTTTCTCCTATTTCACTGCAAGTGTATTGCATTTCATTTCAACCATCATTCCCCCCCTGATAGACGACTTCTCCTGTAAATAAATTCCTTGAGGTTTCCGGCTCCATTCCTCAGCTTTCAAAAGGACTCTCAAAGCAAACACAGCAACCTGCAATAACTGGTGCTCTTACTCCAATATGTCTTTTGAACACAGTTGAATCTAAGACTCTTTTAATATAACAAAAAGAGAAGAAACTGGACATAAACTACTCACACTGGCACTGCTTTTACTAGCGCAACGAAACCTTTCCATAACATTCATCATCAGCAAAAACTGCAGCGAAGAGAAATGAAAACAAAATACAAATAAAGTCCAGCTGTAGCTTCATACATGGAAATCACATTAATGGATAATCAACAATGACAGACATACCCTGCAGCCCAAAAAAATCAATTATCATCACAGTAATGAAGTAGTAGAAACTAGCTGGTGTCAATAAAAATAAAGGTATGCATAAAACATTTTTAAAAGTTGGTATTAGATTACTTTAATATTATCATATGTACACTATTTACATACAGGTGTTAACTTTGCTGCGTTCTGTTTTTATTCTACTCTTATATCAGTCTGTTTACCTCTTATTATTTATTTCTGCTACTTTCTTTTATTAATCTGTATTTATTTCTGTCATCATACTGCTGCAACAATTGAATTTCCCAGCTGGGGATCAATAAACTCTATATAATCATACACACCACATATGTTTGATGTGGGATTATTTGAAGCTTGTAATGGTTTCACTCTCCGTCGACACTGTCAATACAGCATTTTGATATGTAAAAGGGCAAAGATCTGTTGTCTGAACCTCGTCACAGTCACTGAATGTCCAACTAAGCTGATGCCATTTCCTTTTAACCATATAGTCCTCCTTATTATCACAATGACATTAATAAGACAGTTTTTTACAGTTCAACATATAGCTTATAATAATAGCTTGATTCATTACAAAAAATAAAAATAAGGAAACATTATGTAGCATCATTAATGGATGCTTTTTTGTAGTGTTTAAAAGACAAACAATAAAAACACAATATTAGTCATATTACATGACAAAGGCATCACATGACTAACATTAAAAGTAGCTCAGAAGTTTAAAGTAAGAGGACTGTGGACATCGTGAGACGAAGACAGAAAACTGTAAAGTCACTTCCTTGTGAAATGCGAAGTGCTGTTTCTGCAGAGACATGTACAGTCAAGTACATGCCAGCTCTCTGACACGGCCTGTTTCACCATGTACAAGATGGCGATCTCTGCTCAGTTAGCATACCGATACATACTAATGTGACAACCAGGCAACAGAGATAGATGAAGCACACGTCTGCTTTCAACCTCAAAACTGTCCTTTTTTACTTGGTGACTGTCTGTTTCTTCTCTCACTATACGCACATCTTTTCCTAAATTCCCACAGCAAACATTTGTCTGCATTAAACTGGTGTGAAATTCCTCCACTCTTTTAACTCTGCCTTTATATCTTTACATTGATCTTATTCCCTTACTGCCTTCTGCTGTGCTGTATTTACAGCTTCACTTTCACTATGATGTTCCAACTGAACTTTGTTTCAGTTTGCCAAGCTGCTTGAGGGCCTATGCAACGACTTCATTTTTCTTTTGTCCTTCTCTATCCTCACTAAGCCTCTCATTGTATGGTTTCTTTTGGGCCACTCTGGACCTCTTTTTTACTTTCATCAGTTTCACCCTCACCTTCCTCTTCATCTGACTGCCCCTCTGAGTCATGACTGGTCTTGTTGTCTTCTCGACATGGGTCTGCATTTACAGCATGTGGGGACTCTTGAGAGGTGTCAGTGTTCCTGTTGTCTGGGTCTGTTGGGGGCGGGCTCGGAGGTTGCGGGGAGGTGGCGTCTTCACTCTCACCTACACTACCTTTTTCACTTTCAACTTCAGCAGCTGGTTTGACATTTTCTTGCTGGTTGTCTTCGCTCGTGTGTGCTTCTCTCTGTGGCGACTCCGGCTTATCCAGTGATGTTTTTGAGTCTTTCTGTTCAGGAACGGTGGGCGACTCTCTGTCCTTGCGAGAGTCGTCTGATTAATTTCTTTCTCCTTCCCCTGATGAGTCAGATTCTCTGGCATTATTCTCCAGAGTTTCCTCAGTGGCCTGATCTGAGTTGGCCTCTTCCTCATGTTCACCAGCGGTGTCCTTGGGTGCTGTATTTGGAGAGCTTTTGGTCAAAGCGGTGCGTGGCCGAGCAACAGGAGGAGTTACAGCATTGGAAGGAGCAGGCTGTGCTTCCTCATCCTCATCTGCCTCCTTCTCTGGCTCTGAAACAGACAGAAAAATGAGTAAAAAATGCCTTTTTAAAAAGTGGAACTGACTGCTAAGATTAAATTGTGCAGAGGCAGTAAATAAATCTTACTCCATGGAGATTAAAAAAAACATAGCAGAGCCGAAAAGCCATTTCCCAAGTAACCCACAGACTGCATTAAATAGCAATAATATCAATCAAATGTAGCTCCTCCTTCAGCTTTAACATGCTTAAGTTTGAACTGTCAAGAATAAGAAATGCTGTGGTCATACTTAACGTCAAGATGAAATGAAAAATGCCTTTTAACCCTTTTAGATCACATCCCCGCCATACTGTGCACCTATTAATATATGCCAAAAATGACAAAAGATACATCTTTGTATTCTTCAAAATACAATCAGGTTTACTTCCTGTAAAACAAAATATGTCAGTGCGTACGTAAGCTACTATCAAACCAATTTAAACCAACAACATCATGACATCCACCCATAAATCAATCTGCAACATTTAGCTGCACAGAGATTTATTAGTTAGCCAGCAGGCAACAGCTTGCAGCTTGGCGTGGCATCATTTCCCGAAAATACTGTGGTTACGGGCCCGCTGGCTAGAATTTATCTGCAACAGCTCCAGATTATGCGCAGTGGACTGCTTCAGCAACTACATGTCGCATTTGATTGGCTTCGTCTCTCCCTGACGGATAGTTCTATCCCTGCGGTGTACACCATGTCTGCTATGACATGCCCACTTTTTAGTGATTAAATTAAATTCCTCCCAACATTGTATCCTATCCATGGAATTATATATCCCGCCCGCCTAACCTTTTCACTCGGAAATCCATTACAATCTTACTATATAATGACGAAAACTCTGTCTGTGTGTGTCTGTTCCACGTTTTTCTCCTCACTGACTTGGTCAATCCATGTGAAATTTGGCACAGTGGTAGAGGGTCATGGGAGGATGCGAATGAAGCAATATTACATCAATTGGCCAAAGGGGGGCGCTATAGCAACCGATTGAAATTGCAAACTTTGAATGGGCATATCTCATGCCCCGTATGTCGTAGAGACATGAAACTTTGCACAGAGATGCCTCTCCTCATGAGGAACACATTTGCCTCAAGAACCCATAACTTCCGCTTATATAGATTTTCCGCCATTTTGAATTTTTTGAAAAACACTTCAAATGGATCTCTTCCTAGGAAGTTTGAGCGATCTGCATGAAACTGGGTGAACATAATCTAGGGACCAATATCTAAAGTTCCCTCTTGGCAAAAGTTGGAAAACTTACTAAAACTGAGCTTCTATAAGGCAATGAATATTGCGGAGGGCGTGGCTCATCACATAAAGGTGTATAACATCTCAAGGGTTTCACCGATCACCACGCAACTTTGTAGGCATATGACCACACATAATCTGAGGGGACCCCTCCATTATTGACCCCATCAAACAAAATGGGGGCGCTAGAGAGCTAATTTCTTATCTAGGCCTAACCGCCATATCGATTTTCACTAAACTTGGTAGATATGTAGAACAGGACGCCTCAAGGTGACTGGAGAAATTTAACTCTAATTGGCAACTGGGTGGCACTATAACAACAGAAAAATGCTTAAAAATGGCTAAAATGCGACCGATGGCTGTGGCTCCCCCTGTGGCCCAATGTTGTTGTTGGTTTTTTTTTCTAATTTTTGGTATGACTAAGTCATGGTATGGTATGCTGTACTCAATGGGTATGGACTAGTACTTAAGATGGATACCCTCAAAGTGCCATTTCATCTCTACTTTAAAGTTAGATCATTGGTTGAGGTCAATTCCTAATTCTTACTATGTTTTTGTCTGTCTGTCATTGCAAAGAATGATCAGTCAGAAGTTTCCAAACCTGGCTGCTCAGGAGCAATGAAGCGATCAGAGTTCGTGTCCTCACTGAAGTCGTCCGACATTCCGGCTGGGTCTGCTTCATTTGCCTTCTTCAAGTCTGAGAGGTCAAACTGTGGGACTTCTACCTCTGTGTGTTCTCCGAGCTGATCTGTATCCAGATCACCTTTGTCGCTGCTGGCAAGGTTATTCTGATACAGAGGAGAAGGTGGCTCACTCGGCAGAATGGAAGGAAGAGACACAGGCTCCTTGGGCTTCTCTGTTTTATTTTGTAAACCTGAAACACAGAAAAAAGAAAATGAAGGAACATAATGCTTTAAGAGATGAATACACACAAGCAGTCTTAGAAATCTGGGAGTTAAACAAACCAGCAAAGAGCAATGTGTGATATTATCAAAAGAGAGAAAAATAAATGAATAAGTGACAGTAAAAAATAAGTATTAGTTGCAGCTGTTAGCAAACGATCCTTTTTTCTTTTTTTTTCTTACAGGTATACTATGCAGGATTGTCAATTACTGTTCATGAACACACTTGCCTGTAAAAGTGAAAGTAAAAGCCAACCCTAGATTTGCTCTTGACTTTTTTTTTTTTTTTGGCACTGTGTCTCTTGAATGCCTGCTGCTTGCAGTCTGGCACCTGGTTGCTACCTTTTTATAAAGCCCTGACCCCACCTTAGAGCTGTTGGGGTACATATATGTCCCCCATAAACATCTTGAACCCAGAAAACAAGAGGTAAATAAGAAAATACAGGCAGAAGGCCCTGCAGAGAAATACACCGCAATACACTTCTAGTGGGTTAAAAGTGGGTGATATTGAGAGAAGGTTAGTTCTGTACCAGTCCATATATTGTTTTTGAGGAAAATTCTTTACCTCTCCTGACACTGATTTGCTCAAACCTCATTGTAAGCTCTTGAACACCTAAAAAGAGTGATAAGTCACAACCAGCAATGTTAATATGAAGCAACCTTTATATTTAGTATGTAAGCTACAACAAATAACATTTGTATTAATGTCACCTTTTTGTGGCGTCTCATCTGGTTTATCCATGTCACCTGCTATCACAAAAAAAAAGAATAAAAGATAGGAATTTCACAAAAAATGCTTCTTGGTTCAGTCCATAATAATTTGGGACACATGCCATTCTCAGAAACAATCTCAATTCAAAGAAAATGACACAAAGCATGATGCTCTTTCGCCATTATCAAAAATACATTTTTTTTCTATCAATTTGCTTTTAACCCAGATTTTGCTACTGGTGTAGCAAACAACACGCGATACATTTCTTAGCAGCCTCTTACTTTTAACAGTCTCAACATCTGAATGTGCGTCGTCGTCCTGCCTCATACTCCTCACACCTGGGGACAAATGGCGAAGTGGCTGAGTAGAGGCAAGTGTGGACTCTCTGTGAAGGAGGGGCTTTCTTTCTACACCTGGAGCTGCCTGCTCATCTGACCCTGGAACAGTTGAAATATAAAATACAATGTAACATAACACATAATGTAGACATTATGACCTTTGAGTAGAACAGCACATTCAAGAGCAGTGTGTGATGTTAATAACAAGCTGACAGACATTTTCACGAGAGCCATGGACTGCATCAAAATGGACCTCAGATTGCATTAATACCCATCATTATGGATTCATCAGTATAAAAAATAAAAAGAGATTTAACAGTGGCTGAGAAGTAGGTTATGAACAAAGGAACAATCAGTTCTGAATTGTGCCCAGGGAAATTTCGAAAAGGGTTTGTTTATATTGCGATGTAGTGCAAAAGGTTTCACAGGATATAATTTACTATCACTGTGTGTATTTGATGCAGATTTGGATCCAGATGCAAATCATTAAACATTTCAAAACATGCTCGATTATTATCTATTTACAATATTAAAAGTATTGTGCAGCTTTGCAGGTAGAGTGCTCTCTAGCTCTTATCTGCGACACTCCCTGCGCTGCACACAATGAACAGTCAACACTTGCCAAATGAAACTGCTGCACCCTGTTTTTATCACTACAAGGAACAAAATCGATAACCAAACGTAATTCTCATGTTCCATCTGGTGGAAATACCTGGTCATTGTCTTACCTCATGATGTCTTTAAAATAGGAAAAAGAAAATGAGAGAAAATAGAAAAAAACGAAAATAGGAAAATAATACGTACATGGTGGTGCTCAGTGGTCTAGTACATAATAGGTCAGTTTTCTACTGCACTATTAATGACATTCATTTTTTTATTATGAAAACTGTCCAGCGGCTTGACAATTTGAGCAGCACCCAAATAACAGATTTTTTTCTGAGTTTTTTTTTAGTGTTCACTGCTTGTTCTCTCATCTGAGTGATGCTGAATCAATTAGCTGATTGATACGATTAATCTATTGACAGACATTTAATAAAAAATCAATTTCAATATTATCATTTTATATTATTATTTAATATCAATTAATCATCTTAAAGGCCAAACATTGCTGCTTTAAGCGTACATACAGTGTCCTTCTTACCTTCTGTTTTTTTGGTCGGTGACTGTTTTTCCAAATCATCGTTTGCGAAACATGCTGAAAGCAAGAGCGAGAGGTCAGAAAAAGAAGGAAGAAAGAAACAGTATGTTGTGGTTAAATACATAATAACTGTTGCTTGTGTTCAGTAACACTGCACATAAACAGCTTTCCATACATACAGTTGGTAGACAATGTAATACTTATCATGCATTCTGTCAACTGTTACACATAGCTTTGAGAATACATGGACATCAGTGCATACATATGTCAGCTAGTGCTCCTTAATGGCTGAAAAATACATATTTTTGGAGCAGTTCCTCTCGTTAAGGCGTGTTTTTTGTCATTTTTACCTTTATGGCGTAGTTTGCAGAACAGTACGCCCAGACCCACGAGAAGAAGCCCAATTAAAATGATGCTGACCAGGCTGGCAATCAGTGCTGCAGATGAACCGTCTGCACAGAACCACAAACGTTTTATCACATTACATTAGTAGCTAAAACAACGTCGTACTGTCACACTCAGTATTTCAGTCTGGATTTTGAACATGAACTTTCCCGTCTCTCTTGATGCTATAACAAAGGATATATTTAATTTGTAAATCACTTTGAAAGCCTATTTTTGATTAATTATAACATTTCATTCCATTATTATAGGTATCGAGTATGCACACATATGCTGTGCACACATCATTTGTGTTTCATTTTCTTTTCCTCCACCAGTAAGAAATGATCAACTGATCAACTTTTGTTTAAATGTGATAGGATGTTTAATATTTAACATTTCTCCAGTACAAAGCTCGGGCTGACCTGCCTGCAGCACGTGAGCGCGCGCTATATTAAATAATAGGGCACTCAGACAGCGTCAAACAACGTCCACTAAAAGTGCAGTTTTTTCACACAGATAGGCTCGGATTGTTAGTATAATTATCCGACAACATAACGGAAACTAGAAATGTAGGTCTGTGTTTACCTTTAGCTGGATTCGGACATGTTCCTCTGCCTGTTGCAATTTTAGTATATGTGCTACCGAAATAAATATAAACTACGGGCGGTCATCAAATTCAAATGGCTCATCCAGATCCAGTTGGTCAAAATAGGGTAAAAATTCGGACATGTTTGTTGTGGCAAGTCAAAACACTCACTCAGAGAGTGAAAGTCTGGTTCTGAAATCTCACGTCTCGCGAGATTTGAGTTGTTGCAGGAAGTTACCGCTGGAGTGACCTTACCAAACGCGTGGAGTTACTCTGTTTGGAGTAGACATGGCTGAATTTTTACCCGATTTTGACCAACTGGATCTGGATGAGCCATTTGAATTTGATGACCGCCCGTATTTATTTGAACACGGAGTACACGGATGTACACGGAGGCAGAGCTCATTGAAATTGAAGAGCAGACGAGGAGAGAGTGGGAGCAGTGTTACTTCGGTAGCACATATACTAAAATTGCAACAGGCAGAACAACATGTCCGAATCCAGCTAAAGGTAAACGCAGACGTTCATTTCTCCTTTCCGTTATGTTGTCGGATAATTACACTAACAATCCGAGCCTATCTGTGTGAAAAAAATGCACTTTTAGTGGACGTATTTTGACGTTGTTTGTCGCTGTCCCAGTGCCCTACTGTTTAATACAGCGCGTGCTCACGGGCTGCTGGCAGGTCAGCCCTAGCTTCGTACTGGAGAAATGTCAAATATTGAACATCCTATCACTCATTTAGACAAAAGTAGATCGGAAAATAGAGCCCAGGTTGAAAAAAAACATTAGTTCCCCTTTAAACCAAATCACAGTTTAAGATTGTTGTAACAGTGGCTAGATGAAGCAGGACAGTTTTGTGAGTTGCAATTTCTTTCTGTCAACTTTGAATGAAGTGTGTACTACAATGATAAAATTACTGTTAATATAAATAGAGTCTGGTGGGTTTGGCGCAAGTGATTTGTGGGCTGTTTCTGATTAAACAAAAAGGATATTACACTTTAACACAAAGGTCTATCTCTGAAGGGTCCTTTCCACAATGTTTTCAGACAGTCAGAATAACAATCTGAGCCTGTCAGTGGCAAAAACAAACACTTTAAGTGGACATACATTAACGATGCACAAATGCCCCAAGTTGTTACATTGCAGCCTGTATTGCAGCTGCTCTCGCTCAGTACACGACCAATTTCAAAAATTTCCGTTGTTCCCATTACTCACTTAGACACAAACACATGGGAAAATAGGGTCCATGTTGGAAAATAGCAGTTACCCTTTAATGACTTATGGTGGGTTATTTATATGAATATCCTGCCTAAATTAGCTTCTAAAAGTACATTTGCTTGAAATGACAATTTCCACAAAATGAACAATAAATATATATGCAGCCGAACCCTAAGTGAAATCTTACCTGGGTGGCAATCCTTTGCAGTGAATGTAGCAGTTTCCCTACTCAGAGGGTTGCTCACATGACAACTGTACACCTCATCATCATGTTTTTCCCCCAGAGATATCAGTAAATTTGGGCCACGCTGCACTTTTCCATTTGAGCTCCACTCAAACTTCATCAAAGACTCAGGTCGTCTGGGCTCCGTGGTGCACACTAGCTTTCCAGATTTGTTAGAGCTGCTGCCGTCGATCATCTCACAGGATATGGTGGGCTTGGCCACTTCATCTTAATGAATAGATAAATGGATAAATAAATGAATACCAACTTAACTGATTTAACTTAACTGTAATTCTATTACGCTACATCATGCATAACAACATTTTAAACATAGTATAGAATATAAAGGACATAAAGCTCTTATCAGAAAATCTTAATAAAAAATTTGATATAGTTATACATGAAAGGCATATCATATATATCAGATATAATAGGGATAATATAATTCACAGTAATTTCCCCTTTCTTTGTCTTTGGCACTGATAGTAAATGTATATTGCTTTCAGTTCTTTGGACAAACCAATACTTTCTGCAAAGCAAAGTCTCTCAATTGAGGCTGTCATAAAAACCATAGCAAATAGCCAGCTATAAAATCCATTTTTATAGGTGATATATTAAGAGATAAAATTGGTTTTGATATCTGGATCTCCTCTTTATACTGTTGGGCGTGGGATAGCAGTCCTGACTCAGTTAACTGGAGGCCAATGTGTGAATGCTCTGTGGGGCTGGGTTAACAAAACTACAAATATGAACAGTTTGCCTGTTTTAATACAAATTAAATTGAAGATTAAAACTTTACAGATTAATTCAAAAACAAAAAAGCCTCAATAAATCCTCAACCATGATGAAATCAGCAACTGTACCAAAGGTACAGTGCCTATAAAAAGATTCCCCACTACCACACCTCTTTCAGGTTTTATTGTTTTATACTAGTGAGTATAGTTTTTCTGAAACTGATCAACAGAAATGACACTTGAATGTGAAAACAAATCCCTACAAAGTGATCTATATGTTACTGATAATAATACATGTATTGACTACCCCTCAAAAGCCTCTTTAGCAGCATACCAGCCTTGACTCTGTGTGAAACTGTCTGTCAGGCTTGCACATCTGACCTCTACAATTTTCCCTCACACTTAGTTGCTTGACGCTACATATTCTGAACTGAATTCCTGGCAATAAATCTTCTGTCGAGCTGCTGTTCTCTTGTCAGCTTCAAGATTTCTCTTTAGTTGTTGCATTCATTTCCCCCTCTGCCTTCACAGGCCTTCCATGGCCACCACTGTGCTTCACGTTGGGTGTTTCAGCTGCGGTGCTCAGCTCAGTTTTTGTCTTGTATGAATATTGAACTTTTCTTCACTTGTTTCAATGTCTGCTAGGAAACACTATCACAGCATTGCAAGTTTATTGCAGCATCCTCTTTGCCACTTTACTATAACGTTGTGACTGAGCAACAGTTGTTTTATGCACACTATCTCCCATTACAGTCCCGGAACTCTCACAGTAAAGAGTTTTCTGATGATCAGATTCAAAGAGACATTTAAAACACATTGTAAGTTGTAAAACAATAAAACATGGAAGGATGTCATATTTATTGCTGGTAGTGGCAGTGGCATTAAGCAACTGTATTTTCTTTATTGCAGATGTCCATTTTCTTTTGCACGTTTGATTTTACTTTAAAGACCTTTAAGGGTACGGAGTTACTTTGGCAACATCTCAACTTCCAGCTATAGAATGCACGTACCAATGTGATCAATTAACCACTTTGTTAAAGAGGGAAACAACTTACCTATGACCTCCAATTCATGAACTGAACGATGCAGCCCTTTGTTGATGTCTACTTCCAGTTCATACTCTCCGCTGTCTTCAAATCTGAGGTTAGTGATATTGAGTTCTGCAGTGACCCAGTCAAGAGTGATCCTGTCTTTATATGGGTTGTACACGTGTTCCTCGTTGCCGTTAAACTCTACAACTTTGTTGCCATTGTGTTTCCACAGAATCCCATCAGGGTGTCCATTAATGCCCGGCTCCAAGTGGACTGTGTTCCCCTTGAGTGTATATTTTGGAGACTGTCCAGCAACTAGGCACAGAGAATAGAGACGTATAGAAACATACCGCATAATGTCTGAAAGTATTTGTATTGTGTATAATGACAACTCAAGATCTCAACACTATACAGTACATCGAGTTGCCCATCTATTAGACACACCTGTACGATCTAATATAAATCAAATAAATAAATCTGCTCCACACACGTAAAATGGAGCATGAGATGGGCGTCAGCAGCGATGCCAGCATTGCGCTGGGCCGTTTTAGTGAAGAGGGAACTGAGCCAGAAGGCAAAGCTCTCGAATAAGCAGTCAAATTCCTGCCCTCACCTGTGGCCATTAGCTTTGGGCAGTGACCGAAAGAATGAGATTGCAGATACAAGCGGCTGAAATAAGCTTCCTCAGTGGGGTGGCTGGGCTCAGCCTTAGAGATAGGGCGAGGAGCTCAGACTTTTGGAGGGAGCTTGGTGTAAAACTGCTGCTCCTTCAGGGCCTTTTGAGGGGGTTCGGGCATCTGATAAAGACGCCTCCTGGGTGCCTCCCGTTAGAGGTTTTCCAGGCAAGTGGTAGGAGTCCCCGGGGCAGACCCAGAACACGCTGGAGAGATTGTATCTCTCATCTGGTTTGGGAATACCTTAGGTTCCTGCAAGAGGAGCTAGAAAGCATTGCTATAGGGAGAGGGACGTCTGGAGTAGCTTGTCCCCATGATCCAGCAATAAATCCTATTCGCGTGAATGTTATAGTGATTGTTTTTGCTAACACTGTGCCGGAGAGGTGCTGATTCCAATCTATCATTTTTGAGACTAGTTCATTTTGCTGGTGTCCTGGACAGCACTACAGAGAGCTGTTTTTATTTATTTTTGTACCCTTAATGTTTGTTAATGGAGGCTGTCAAAATTTTAGAAAGCTTTTCTATATAAGAGAGTACCCTGACCTTGCAAATAAATAGTTTGACAATCTTAACTCAAGATCTACTTTTTTGTGGAGCTTTCACAGCGTTTCATAGTTTTTTTTTGCTCAGTTGTCATGGAGACAGCCGTCATCACATGACCCAAGTATGGAACTTCTCTCGCCACATGTCTGCCTCTTCACTATGGATCTAATTGGCAAAAATGTCCCTCGAAAATGAATAAAAAATACAAATAAACAGTCAGAAAGTAGTGGGCTGCAAAGTATTTTAATGTCCAGCTCTGCAGCTGCATTTAAAACCCTGCCTTGTACTAACACTACTTTATCAGATAACTAATATAACGTGATGAAAACTGAGCCATTTTTCAGCTGAGCAAACTTCATCTACTGATGAAGACTATGAAACACGGTTGAAAGCTCCAGAAAATCTGTGAAAAGACCATATATCAATACTATTGGGTCAAACTTTGCAATATCATTTGGTCAGCCTCAAGAAATAGCACCACACCTCTCTGACACTGTAAACAAAAACTTTATCAGCCTGTCATCGTGGGATAGGCATTTCAAGGATGTTGTTTTGTTTGATTGTACTGGTGTAACTACCAGTAATGTATGTGCATACATAGACTCGTCATACATAGTTATAATGTTATCGCTGGTGTCTTATGTCTTGGTATCCCAAGGATAGGCATACAGCTGCATAAAAAAATACACTATAAATTATACAGCATTAATTGGGCAGTTGTTATTTTTTACTAAAGCAGTTAAAACATTGGGTCAAACCTAGTTTATACCACAGACACATAGTTAGTGAAGTATACTGCTCTGAGATATCATGAACTCTTGAACCCCACATTAGGTGAATCATTAACTTTTCCCTAACTTGTCCTCTCGGGCCTACAAGATGCACACAGTGGTTAATATGGCGACATGAAAGTGCACATTTAAAAAACCGCAAACACAATCCAAACACACAAACTCACCTAGGTACCAGGTAAGGGTGAGATAGACCAGGAAATACCGAACAGCCATTTCAGAAAAGCCGATGAAAATCACGTACTCAGCCGCCGTCTTACATTCACTTTCACTTGGTCGCAGGTGTTGCTGGAATAAATAGGGTAACTGTCTTCTTACAGTAAGTCGAAAGTAACTATTAGCCTATCTTCCTTCGAACAAGTCGGAACAGGCGTAAAATAGGCGTAATCCAATGGGTGTGTTTGTAGGGTACGGGCCGGTCACGGCTCGCAAACAGCTTCGCAAACTAAAGTATTTGGTCTAAAGATAACTGGCAGGTGAGACACCTGAGGGTTTCCGGTGTGTTCTGTTTTCCTTCTTCAAAATAAAACCTGATTAAACACATCAACATGGCAGTGGCCCTGGGCTTGGAAATTTAGATGTATAAATCAAATATGTCCATAATCATTGAAATATTTAAAACTATTTCACATTAGTGCATGTTCATGGACAGACAGCCAAATCTGTTTATCTGTAAAATGATAAAAATAAGACAATAAGAAAATAATATGTGCTAATATGTGCTGTTTTTCAGTACATATTGTAAATGTGTTATTATAGTCCTATAAATCAATAATCAATAAAAAAAAATTGCAAATGAACTTGTTCAGAAAAATAATCAAGAAAATAATACAGAACACTGTAAAATGATTATAAAATGTGCAAAATAACTTTCTAATTGAACTGGGGATGCACCGATGTTTAATTTCTGGGACGATACTGATACTAGTGTTTAAAACAATTTAACAATAGCTGTTTTTATATCGGTGTTTCTTTTGTTTGTTTGTTTTTTGTTGTTGTTATTTTTTTATTCTTGTATGCTAGATATCTACACTATTAAAAAAAGATCAGTTATAAAGTCATTCAGTCCTTCATTACACCAACTTTGAATGAGCAGTCAATAATACACAGGCTATCTATGAAACAACCTTTAACATAACCTTCTGTCACATGAAATACATCTTTAAAAAATAAGCAAAAGGCCTTTTTACTATACATGATACATCATAGTTCCCTCTGTAATATCTACTTTATGCTGCTTTGTGCTGTGAAAACATTAACAATTTCCTCCTTCAAACAGCTGTATTTACTCAAGTTTCCCGCTACATTTTACAAGATTACATTAAACACATCCTGGAAGGTGTAATCGCTTAAAATGTGGACTGGATGTGGCAAACTCTTCCCAAACTCCATTATTAATATGACAAGAAAAAACAATCTGTTTTAATTTAACACATTTTTCCAGATAAGTTTTGCTTGATTTCATAATTTTAATGACTTTTGTTAGTTATCACCGTCATGTCAGTGTGTTTTATTTTGAAAATATACCGGAAGCTCGGCTGTTTTGTTTGTCAGTTAGAGTTTAGGCTGAATGCCAGATTTTTTTTTCTTCATCCTGTTGTACGAGAATGTCAAGTGTGTGAAGGTGTCAGGTGTTCAAGGAATACATGGAAATAAGTTTGATTCAGTAGTTCTGTAACTCTAATCTACGAAACACATATTTTCAGTGATTAGTTTGACACAAAAGATTGTATTTTTAACACCTTTGCAGTGATGTGCAGGACATCTAAACTATACTCTTACAGTTAAAATGACAACCTGCAATAATACGGTCTATGGGGAGTTAGGACGATATCCACTACACACTTGCTCCCCACAAAAAATGGTGATATCAATTTGTTGGATAAAAAAAAGTGACAGCAAATCAATAAGCCTAGTTTTTAAACAAGTAACATTTGGTGACCTTAAGTCATGCTATATCTAGAATGACATAGAGGCCCTCTCTTTTTATATATCTTGTCCTGTTGCTCCTAAAGTAAAAGAAACACATTTTGAAAATAGTATCAGAAATATACTCTGCCAGTGACCTTCTGCACAATAGATTTAAATTTGCTGTTGGTCCAGGTGTCGCTTTGCTCTTCAGAGGCAGAAACTATCTGTTTTTTAAATGTTCACATCACTTTGTTCTGGTCTGAAATCCATAATTGGTTATCTTTGAAAATGGACAACATACCTCCATTTACCTACAGTGTATTATTTATTTTATGGACAAGATTTCAAACATTTCTGATACTGTCAATCTTAATCTTTGTAATTATTATGGGTTAAAATCATATTTATATTTGTTAATGAAACAGAAGCTCTCCGTCATTCACAGTGTTCCTGTGTAATTTTGCCAATTACTTTAGGTCGCTGAAAATTATGGCAAAAAGGAACCATAAAGCTGGTAAACTATTTCTCGATCCTTGCTTCTCTAATGTGTCTTGCCTTGCTCTTTTGTGTCTCTTTTTGTTTACTTTGCTTTTACCCTGGTTTTTGTAGATCCTTGTCTAATAAAAGTTTGAATTTTAAAAAAATGAAGATATCCACTCTGTATTGCAGTTAAAAGGAGAATTATTGGCGACTGGGGGAGGCTGATAGAGGGTAAAGAAACTAGATTCAGTCGAATAATGTACAACTATTTGCTCAGGCTGCATAATAAGGGTGTATATGTGTCACCATGGGTCCTGCAGGTTAAGCAGATACTGGATTAATGTGACTTGTTGTACCTCTGGCTCAAAAGTGTAACAACATCTACAGGTTAAACTGTTGAACAGAGGCTAAAAAATCAGTTCATGCAAACGTGGCAAAGTGAGCTCAGTGGTGTGACATTGTGTGAGTTATGTGTCGAAGTTAAACAAGAGTATAAACTGGAGAAGAGCAAATAACACCAGAACTAATGCTGGAATAAAAGCTGGACAGAAACCAGGAGATGTGGAACCTCTGTGATGATAATCGCGTGGGAGATGAGTATCATATTTTGTTTCAATGTCAGAATGGAAGCTGTTGTACTTAAGGCATGCTGTGTGCCACTGTTTTGTTATTGTATGTAATGTTTGTACTCCATACTATGTGATATGGTCGAGAGTCAAATAAATGAAGTGAAATGAAAACAATATTTGCTTTAGTTAAGTTTCTGCATTTATTTAAGACTTAATTAGTTTGAATACAACGAAACTGGAGGCAAAACAAGAAGTTATATTGACCACCAGATGGCAGTGTTTGTGTGTATGTGTGTGTGTGTGTGTGTGTGTGTGTGTGTGTGTGTGTGTCTGTGTGTGTCTGTGTGTGTGCGTGAATTAAAAAACACCAGGTGCTATAGGGCTTTTGTATAGTTCCTGTATGAAAGTCTCACACTGTGTTAATTTGCATATTTTTAGTTAATGATATGCATCTATTTATTTTATCCAAATATGGCTCCACGTAAAGCAATATGTCATTGCTTTACGTTTCTGAAATATTTGTGTTAACTATAAAGCCATAAACAGTGTATTTCTCGGTATTAGAAAGTGTGTCATACCAAGTTATGTGTTATTACTGTTGTACATGTAATTATTCATCAGAAAATATAGTTTGATCAACTGCTGCTGTAGTATAGCATTATACTGTTATAGGTTAAACACAGGGATTGACTCCTAGCTTTTAAAGTGACATAAATTGACATCAAACGAACATAGTGCATGCAAGAAAAAAAAAGAAGTATCTTCACTTTCCTCTTCAAAGCTTCTCTCAACGGCAAAAATGTCCTGTTGGCAGAAGCCTGTGTCATTGGCACTCTGAGGCAGGTGTCACCCTGTGTATGTGTGTGTAGGACTTCATGAGTGTCACACTGCCGTGGTGCGACACCCCCATCGGTAGAACACACTCCTCTGTCAACACCCCTCGGCTGACGTCCCAGCACATCACTGTGGAGATGACTTGGTTCTTGTTATCCCGTCCCCCTGTGATGAAGAGTTTGTTGTTACAGGCAGCGATGGCGCAGCTCGCCCTCTCCCCCAGACGGGTCACAAGGGACCAGGAGTCTGACAGAGGCGAGTAGCAGTACATGGCATGCATGGCACCACCTGGGAGTAAACAGAGGAACCGTATATGTGTCAGGCATGTACAAGTACTTCTCACACAATATAAGGCACAGAAGACTAGTACTACTCTGTAACCGCTTATTCTGAGAGGGCTCGCAGGGGAGCCTGGAACCTACCACAGCTGACACTGGGTGAGAGGCGGGGTACACCCTGGACAGGTCGCCAGACTATCACAGGGCTGACACACAGAGACAGACAACCATTCACACTTACATTCACACCTACGGACAATTTAGAGTCACCAATTAACCTGCATGTCATTGGACTGTGGGAGGAAGCCGGAGTACCCCCAGAAAACCAATGCTGACACACAGGGAGAACATGCAAACTCTGCACAGAAGGGCTCCCCCACCCCAGGTTCAAACCAGGAGCCTTTTTGCTGTGAGGCGACAATGCTAATCACTGCAGCACTGTGCCACTGCAGCACTGTGCCACTGCAGCACTGTGCCACTGCAGCACTGTGCCACTGCAACACTGTGCCAAAAATATAATCCATCCACTTGTTCATATCTTTATCTCTTGGAAGGCTATGTGTTGATTTTTTTGGATGCACCGCAGCCAGGAATAATTCACTTTTGGTGGCTGGTTTTCGCCATGGCTACACTCCATCTTTGGACTGACTCATCTCTTGCAATGATGCACCCATCTGGAAAGGGTGCAGGGCTATGCAGATTTGTATCTCAACAAGGATTGGTTTTCTTGTAGGTGGTGGTCTACTGACGTCTACACTACTGTTTCCACATTTTGTTCATCTCATTTTGGACTGAAACTCTTCATGTGTGTCATTGATGACGCACACAGACACTCATACATATACACAAGTTTAAAGCCACCCCCTTACAGTGGTGGGGGATTTAGGTCCTTTCCCTCGGGAAAAATAGTGATACCTCAACATAAGAAATACTCAAGTATAGAGAAAAGTGATTGAAAATGCCATTTTAGGTAAAAGTTTCTATATATTATTGGCAAAATGTAAAAAACACAAATTCTTATAATACAGAAAAATATCAGATAATGATGGATTCATGTTTTAGTCAGCTGAGGTAATGTTATTTATATTATTGATTTGATATTTTTCTTCTTTTTTTTAAACTGCTGGGTATTTTTATCTATAACAATGCAGCATATTTCATGGTGTAAAATAAATATTGTGGAGTATGACAGAGACAAGTTTCCCTGAACTGTAGTAGAGTTGAAATATAAAAAGCATTAAAGGAAAATACCCATGTAAAGGTAGCCCACAAATACCTTAAATAGCACAGTGTTTGAGTAAATGTAGTTACCATCCACCGCTGCCAACTTACCGACTATATAGATGCAGTTCTTGAATGTGACTGCATTAGTGCATTTGGTTTCGATGGGAATGGGCGCTCGCAGCTCCCAGCAGTCTGTCCCGGGTTCCCAGCACTGAACCTTATCAGTTGCCAACTTTCCATTGGGCCCGCCACCGATCACATAGATCCATCTGTCAAAGCTTGCAGCAGCAAAGGAGCTCACGCCTACTGCAAGTTGGGTCACCTGGAAGCACAATCAGAGGAGTATCTAAATATGTGTCTGTAATGGAGGGCAGCCAAACAGGCATAAATGTTAATATATGAGGGGTGTTTAAAAGCAGTTTACTTTATGTAGCATCACATGCACAGTGTTAACACTAATGTTTAATATATAAGTATTAACCAATATTAAATACATAAATTAGTGATTGTGAAATAATCACATTGATAAACTGTGGAAAATATATTAATGAAAATAATTTGTGAGTTTTGAAAAGCTCAAGAGAAGGAACATTATGAAATAAATTGTGTCATTATGAAAAGTGATGATAGACAAAACTAGATAAAATGTCATAGTTGAATATAAGAAAATACATAAATAAAATGTTAATGATGAAATTAAAATATTTCTAATAAAATTCAGCTATCATAAAAATGAAATTACATTTAATCATATTTAATCTTAATATTTTTTTTACAATAATAATTTTTACAGTCACAAAATGTTGGTTTATTTATATATTTTACACAATTTATAATATAGTGTCTTTTTTAATTCAATATTGAACAATTTCAGGAGGACTGAAATTTTGGGTGGAGGCCAAATCGTAACTTTTAACTTTTAACATCAATTGATATTTCTAAGATGGAGCAGCAGAACCAAGCTGTAAACTTAAAATTTTGATACTGTGAGCACATCAGCAAACAGTTACAGATGGCCAAAAATTAGGATTCGTATGGAGTTGTGTTTTTGCAATGACAATATTCATTCTCCTTTTAGCTCTGTTTGGGTCTCCACCATTTTGAGAAAGGCTCCACTATGTTCAAACTGCACTGTTTCACATGTTGTTGTTATTATAAAAATACAAATTCCAGCTGCTTTAAAGAACATTTGATGTAAAATTAATGGCACTACTGTTATATAGACCTCTTGTATGTTTACCTGTGACCACCGATTGTGAAAGGGATCATAGGCCTCTACGCTATCCAGTCTCTGAGCTCCATCAAATCCACCCAGTGCGTACACCTTCCCCCCGTGGACTGCCATCTTGTGTCTCCAGCGCCCAGTTGCCAGTGGCTCAATCTGGATCCACTTGTCCAGGGCACCGTTGTACTTCCAAACATCATGTTGTGTCTCTTTACCTCCTGCAACAAGGAACATGAGAAAAAAAACTGTCATGTGATGAACAGACTTTGTTCCCAAAACATTAATGTGTCACTAAATTTTAAGCAATGACTATATTTGTTCACTAAATTGGACGACACACTTTTCATTCTGATTAAAGATGTAAAATCCCATGACACAGCGTCGTGTGACTGAACAGTTAAAGTAACCACAGCTGTGGTGTCAGTTCCTGAGTTGGGAAACACCTAAACCCACAAGAACTGTAACTGCAAGCTTGTTTTGCTCAGTTGTACACTTTTGGTTTTATGGAATTAAACACCATTATTTTTCAGTATGAGAAGCCTTGAAGCATTGATAAAAATCTCTTTACATGATAAAGATGCAAAAGTTAAACTTAATAAAAGGATATGATAGAAACCACAACTTGGCAGATATGCAATCACCAGGTGGGGAACAATTTCACTTTCAATCTTAGGTGATAAAGACGCAAGAAAAGTAATACTTGATAAAAGGAATCATCGAAACCATAACTTGGCAGAAACAAAATCACGAGATGGGGAACAGTCTCACTTTCACCTCCACAGCAGGGGGTCTGCTACACACTTTACCGTAAGCCTTTCTAAAAATAAGTGTGACGTCTCTCACCAGATATGTACACCTCATTGCGGAAGGTGATGCACGCAAACTCCACCCATTTCCTGTTTTGGGATTCATCCTCCATCTCTGTGATTGGCAGCCTGGCAACCTCCAGCCTGCTGCGTCTCAGGGGGTCCAAACACGTGACGGTGGAAATGAAGCGTTCGTCTTTTGTGCAGCCTCCGATGATCAGGAACACTTCTGACAGGAAGTGCCGCACACGGGGTTTGGTTCGTTCAGAGACCACCTTTGAACAGATGTACAAAGCACAATGTCAGTGTCATACAGCAGCAATTTTATCACAAAAAATCGTCTTCTTTTTTTTACTCTTACAAAGTGGCTGTTTGCACAAGACTAAAAGTGTGTAAAACTTTAAAGGAAAGTAGTCAGCTTTTTCCACTGGTGGTAACGTAAGACAGTAAATTTTGGTTTTCCCTGTATACTGACCTCTCTGCCGGACAGGTGATAGATGCGGGCCTCTTGCAGCAAAGGAAAGGCCTCACTGCAATGGCGAATCAGTTCATCTGACTCCACTTTTTCCACAAAGTATGCAGGCTCCAACAACGGCAACCGCACGTGTGAGAGCAACCTGGCCAGTGAAGGCGCTCGTTCATCCTGCTGGGCCCTCACCCAGCACATGAGTGCTTCAAAAACACTCTCCTCGCACTTCACATCAAGGTCGTCCCTCTGCAGTACGGCCTCCAGAGACTCTGTCGGCAGCTCCAGGAAGTCCTGCTGCTGGACTATCTGGGAGAACTGAGCGGCGATGTAGTCCTGAGCCCCGGTCCTTAAGGCAGGCAAGGCATGGCTTTCAGCAAGATTCAGGATCCCGACACAGCTCTCGAGGTGCAGAGACTTGCTCAGGAAGCTGGCACATGCATCCACCACACGCAGGAACTACAGGAGACAAGGCCAGCATACAGGCGTTAGTATTGCAGATGAAAAGTCAGCAAGCACTCTGATGTACACATACAAGGTTTCTCAATAACGTCAGTGAAAAGCAGATGAAGTGACATTACATAAGATTGATGAGCTGCAGTACAATTTCAAAAGTGTGCACAAAATGTATGTATATTATATTGTTTTACTTTTTACTAAATTTCGTATCCTACATTTTTTCTTGCAATCTAATTATTGTTGGCATTTTTACTGTTTACCAGAGCCGACCCTGCCCATTAGGAGATATAAACAGTGTGCTTAGGGCTCCCTGGTCTCTGGAGGCCTCCAAGAAAATGTATTTTTAATGAACAAGAGACAATAACGTAATAAAAGTTAAACTTCCTCAACAAAACAATAAGCTCAGCAGCCCAGTCACCAGAAGAAAATGTATGTGTCAGCATTATATGTTCCTTCAAACCACGAATACGTCACATTTGCACATTTTATATGTCTCATATCAGTGTTTCTAAAGTGACTTAAAGATAAACTGGTCATGAGGAGGTGAAAGGGAAGGTAGATGGTCCACAGACTACTGCAGACTATACGACAAGGGGTCGTTGCTGTTTTTCCATCAGCTATTTAAACTGCAACAGTGGGTGTTCAGCGACCCATCAGTGTTTTTCCACCAGCATTTTAGGCTACAGTCGTGGGTGTTTCGTAGCAACCTGTCCATGTTTTTCCATCTGCTTTTGTAGCAACCCATCTGTGTTTTTCCTACGGCCATTTAGGCTCTATTCATGGGTGTTAGTGCCCCGATACACTGAAATATCATGGCTTTTCCTGCCTGGATTAAGCCCCCCAGATGAGGTATTTTAAGCCAAAACATGATGTTTTCCTCACCAAAATGAAGTGGTTTTTGTACCTGAACGTAACCACGTGTTAACCACAACATTACTGAAACGTGAAGTTTCAATATATTGACTACACAATAACTGGTTGAGCTCAATTTCGGATAAAATGGACAATTTAGGTGGGCTAAGTAACTTATTTTGTGTCCCTACAAAACAAGTATTCCCATGATTCTGTGGTTAAAAAATGAGACACATTTTATGGTTGTATTAGATATGGTAAGTTAAAATAAAATCAGTGAAAAGTCAACACAAACTGGGATAAATATCTTCACAAACTTTTCTTTGACAGTCTGCTAGCATTGTAGCCCATGATTTAAGTAAAATAAATTACGCAGGGATGTTGGTTTAAAGGGATAGTGCACCCAACATGAAAATTCAGCCATTATCTACTCACCCTCATGCTGATGGAGGATCAGGTGAAGTTTTAGAGTCCTCACAACACTTGCAGAGATCCAAGGGGAGAGGGGGTAGCAACAAAACTCCACCTAATGGAGGCTTACGGCGCACACGTGAACGCGGTGCCCAGAGAGGCAGTTAGAACTACAGGCTACAATGAGGCTAAAAACAGAATTCAAATAACGTTTTTCCAAACAACTTTTTATGTCGGGGCTTCAGGACATTTGGATCACTACGGATGAGCAGTATGGAGATATTTTGTGGTTTCAATTATGTGTTTTTGGACGTTTGAATCTGGGGCGCTGTAAGCCTCCATTAGGTGGAGTTGTGTTGCTACCCCCTCTCCCCTTGGATCTCCGCAAGTGTTGTGAGGACTCTTAAACTTCACCTGATCCTCCATCGGCAAGAGAGTGAGTAGATAATGGCTGAATTTTCATGTTGGGTGCACTATCCCTTTAAGAGGATCATTCATAAGGTTTGGGAGAAATAGACAAATACTGTATTTACTAGTGTATTCAAAAATAGCGCTGCTGCTAATACGTCACACTTAAGTCTTTACATGCTTATTTGTAAATTAAGTGTGCTACTAATATTACAATACACAAAACCGTTCAGTAAAATGTGAAGTGGCAATACGTTACAATGAGGGTGGCCCCCAAACCAAATTCTGCTCAGGGCCCCCAAAAGTCTAGGGCCAGCCCTGCTGTTTCTTGTTTGTTTTACCAATAAGCACTTTAAAACTCTATTCAGAAAAGTATACGTTGTAAAATGATGATTATTATCACATGCATGTCCTCAAATTGTACCCTAAATCTAAATTTGTAACTCTAACCTCAATCTAAATCCGAACAACCTGTTAAAGACGCGAGTGCGAGACCTGAATATTTGACCCTTCTGTTCATTTTCAAAAAACTCAAATAGCTCGTCACAAAAATAGAAGTATAGGAACACAAACCCCTGCCTCCTCCCTTGTGAGGTGCAGCTGTGTAGTTAAATTAAGCCTGTATGGAAAACCGATCCTTAGTGTAAACAACTGGGCAACTTTCACTTCCCTCTTTCACTCATCTCTTACTCTGTGTGATGTTTGTTCCACTGAATGGAGGAAAATTGTCTAAAGAAAGAAGATCAGAGCTGTTTGAAGATTTTAAATGTAGTACTACACTACGGCAACAGTCACAGCACTTATAAATATCATCGCTGTACTAGAACTTGTCTTTCTGGATGTAAATAAATGTGCTTTTTGCTGCTAGTTCTGTATCACAGTGTCTCCTGGGATGCTTTTAGTGCGTCATGCGTCCCAGTTGATTGATAGTAAGTCGATGACACTGAGCTAAATTGCCATAATTATTTACGAAATTGTAAAATCAGTAAAGTGTTCCTGTTTGGTTGGAGACTCAAAGTCTGTAAGTTATGTTTTAACTTCCAGTGAAGTGCCACATGATCATGCATGTGGCCACAATTACGTATAAAGGAAGTGTGTACCTGATAAAACCCTTACAGCTGAAACAAAAGTAAAAATTTGTCAAGCTAAAAAAATGATTGTTGGTGGATTCATGTTTTGAGGATGTGTTTAGGATCTTGTGAAATTTATGGTTTAGGATGAGTTTTTTGAAGTCAGTGACTTTACGTAAAAGACGCGTTCACATGAAATCAAAAATCAGCTTCTAATATAATTACAGTTCACATTTCGAAAACTTTTTCTCTTCACCAGCAGTCAAGTTGTAATTCTAAAAAAGTCATCGCTGCTGATTTACAGGGAAATTTCTGTGTATCAGACAATACTCAGAATCAAACTGACTGAGTATCGTCTTTAAATTCTATTGTAAGTTACTGTAATTTCACCTGAAATTGACTGGCAGCCTCGAGTATCCTCTGGACGTTAGAGTGTGTGAGGTGGGCTCGGCTGGTGTAGGTATACTCCAGGAGAGACTGCATCGTCCCACTGTCCACTCCCTTCATTTCCACACGCTCCTCATGACTCTCCTTCAAACCACTGCAAAACATGGCCCTACACAGACAGAAAACACATCAGTCATTAAAACCAGTGGTGCCTTGACGATGGAGTTAGACAACATGGGATCTATTTTACCTGAAGTACTGACTGGCCGCAGCGAGTATGGCTCTATGGCAAGGGAAGTCATGTCCCTGAACGCTCAGCACCACATCTGTCAGCTCTCTGTTCATTCGTAAGTTCTCCATCCCTCTCTGCAGCTCCACAGGTAGACCCCCATCTTCCCAGCGTAACTCACTTGAGCCCGTCAGGCTGTTTCTCTCCTCATCTGGGCCGGAGTCATCTTTAAGAAGTGGCAAGGGGCAGTCTGTAGTCCTCTCCAGTGACTCGCTCATCTTTCACAGCAGAGGCTCTTCAGAAACCCAGAAGAAGAGCATGCAGCTACTCGAGCTGCACCTGCACCAGTTTAAAAGACCTCTGTGGTTTATGCTTGCAAGAGTTGTGTCGCTTTGAGCTGTGGATTTGTTTTTTCCTGTGCTCTTCATACTTCCTACTCCTGCTCTGTGAGGAACATGCGTATGTAGCAACGCTCGTTTCTAGACACTTCCTCTTCTTGTGCTGAGTAAATTCCCCCTAAGTTACCCAATTTTCCTCTTCTCGAAAGAATTACAGACACCAGGTCTCTGCGGACAGACGGCACCAGGTAGATAATACTGTGGTTAACACTCAGCATCTTATCTGCATGGGATAAGATGCTGATCATTAAAGTGATAAATCTTGAATACATTTTTAAAATGATGTGTGTCCTTTAATTTGCTGTCCACCGGAACTCACTTCTTGTCTTACATGACTCTGTCATTCTGGCTCAAGGCAAGTGCTGAATGTCATAATCACAAGACTGTGCCTCGTGACCAGAAGGTAGCATGTTTGATCCCCAAACCGTCAGGATGAATCTGAGTGGGGAAAGTGAAAGAGCAGCTTTTGCCTGTCATTGGTTACCACAGCTGAGTAACCCCTGATACAGTGGTTCACCCATTTTGGCTTGTGGCTCTTTAAAGTGGTGCAGTGTCTAATACTTGTGACCCCGTCGCACGGTTACACATGTTCATAGTTGGATTATGAGAAAACAGGCCCCTGGCCACAACTATGCAAAAGGCCCCTCTGTCTCTCTTACACAGGAGTAAGGCACACAGATTTGTGGTTTCCCCCATTTGTTGTTGTTGTTTTTCATTTCTTGGTAGTTTTGAAGCATCTTTTTGTTGTTTTGTGTCTCTTTATGTTCACTATTCTCTTTGAGGTCATTTTGTGTCTCTTTGTGGTTGTTTTGCCCCTTTGTGTAGTTATTTTGTGTCTCTCTGCAGTTTGTTTGCACTTCTTAGTGGTCATTTTGTGCCTCTTCCTGATCGGCATGTGATAATTTGACTTTTTTAATTTTGCAGGTGAAAGCCAGGGGGCCCCCTGACACATTGGGCCCCTGAGCCTTTGTCCGACAGGGCTGTGCAGTAATTCATTCATTTACATGTCTTTGGGTTGTGGGCAAGAGAATTAGATTCTGAGATTGTCTTTTTTAAGACCTAAAGAGCTAAAGTTCTGTGGGAGATATTTTTCTTTATAATTACAACATAGTCAATTAAATTTTCACTATACTTATATTACTATACAGTAACATTATTCATTAATTCATTCACTTTACATAACCACTCATCTTGTTAGGGGTCATGGGAGGACTGGAGCCTACCACAGCTGACATTGGGCGAGAGGCAGGGTACACCCTGGACAGGTCACCAGACTATCACAGGGCTGACACATAGATACAGACACATTCACACTCATATTCACACCTACGGACAATTAACCTGCATGTCTTCGGACTGTGGGGCGGAAGCTGGAGTACCTGGAGAAAACCCACGCTGACATGGGGAGAACATGCAAACTCCACACAGAAGGGTTGCCCCACCTAGGGTTTGACCCCCCCCCCCTCTTCCAGGATGGACAGATGTGCAATAGATGTCATAATAGATGTATTTATCATGAATACTTACCTATATATGCTATTTTGTATTTTCTACTTGAATAGTTCACACAAATTATGGCTACCAGAGTTGCACTGCTGGATATTATCACACATATTTGCACAATTCTCTTATGAAGTGCAATGTATGGGTATATAATGTATATTTTGTATACTGATTTTTATGTCATATATAAAATATCAATAATGATATAAATTATATTAATAAAAATATCTAAAATATCAGAAGCAAAAGGAAAGTATACAAACTAATGCCAGGTGTCTGATTGTAGACTTTTCATTTTGCTTACAGAAAATCTTATTTTTCGAGTTTAATCTTGATAACAATATCACTGGATGGATTCTAGACTTTTTGACAAACCGGTCACAGTGTGTGAGAGTTAATGGTGTCCTTTGATTCAAACAATCTTCATGTATTCACCGGTTCACCTCAAGGATGTGTTTTGCCTCCCTTCCTTTATATTGTTAACACAAACAGCTGTCAAAGTGAATATTAGAAAAGACACAATAGAAAATTTGGCGATGATGGTGTTGTACTAAGCATCCCAGGGGCAGAGGAGCGAGATCATCGGCCAGTAGTTGATGAGTTTGTGTCATGGGGTACCAATATTAGTCACCCTCTGTATCAAAATAAGATGGTCAACAGTATCAAAAGCTTTGGACAGGTGAATAAATAGAGCTACACAGCTCTGCTTCATATTGTAATGGTGCTATGTTGCTTTCTGTTGCTTTCTAAACCAGACTAGAATGGTATTATTACATTAAAATCTCCTTTAACTATGTTTCATAGGTGGTAACAGCTTTGGATCAACTTGTAGGTTATCTCATTGCTGCCTCTTATTGACAGACAAATAAAATTACCCAGCATTTATTTACTCAGTCAGCTCAATTAGTCAGGCTAGATGCTGAGATAGGAACATATTGAGACAGACACAGCTGCAGCAGAACTGCATGATTTCATCTTCACCACTGGGTGGCACTGTTGCCTCATATTTTTTACAACACCATTCAAACATAATTTAAATGAATCCAAACTTATTTCCTGTTTCAATTTTTGCCAAAATAGGTTAAACTTGGACCCCAGCTGGTTTCTAGCAACGGGATTCAACCGCAGGCCCTTTATCTCCCCCTCTCTGTGCGCCACTGCATGATCGGATTTGGAGATATATTGTTAATCATGGAAATTAATAATCGAATGCTGGAAAACCGGAAGTTAGACCTGTTTTATTCAGAGATAAACTATAAGGAAATGGTTGGTGTGGTTCGGTTTAAACAGGATAAAACTTGTCGACATGGAGGAGCTTCAGTGCCTGAGGATACCGATAGAGCGCATCACCTGTCTGCAGAGAGCATCACTTTATTTCACCTCACTTCACACTGTTGCAAGTATGTTGGGGACAAATAAGCGCTCATGGTCCCTTTTTATTATTTGGTAAGGGTGTAATTTAAGTCCAATTCACTTTGGATTACATTTGATGATGGTGTGAAACAGTGTGATGTATCCAACATGAGCCCTAATGGGCACAGTGTGATTTTTCTAATGTGTGCCTCATCAATAATCACATATAGGTTAAGGACGAACACTTTTGTGGGTCTGTATATATATTTTTTTCATCTGCGCAGGTGCATTTGTGACACACACGTTATAAATGACAGTGCTATTTACCAGTACAGTATGCTGCAGCTGCTTGTGTAAATGCAGGAAATATCAGACTTCCTCTTACCTTCAGGAAGCATTAACCACTTCAATGTCTCTGTGAGAACAGACACAGATTGTCACCGGCTGACTGAGGACTTGGTCACAGCTGCTATGGTGTGAACACTGCTGTTACTTCTGAGGCAGGTTCAGGATGAAGTGTTCCCTGCAATCTTGTATGAGGGCCAATTTGCTCCTTTGTCTGGGACTACTTGTGCACGGCGGTGAGTAGCACACTGGATTTCCTGCAGTTAGATTGTATTCTGGGGAGTGAGCATGCTGGGTGAAAATATGGTAGTTACTTCATTTGTTAAAATCTTGTTAAAAATAGAACAGAGACAGAGAGAGTGATTTTTAAAGTCAGGGGCTATTAAGTGGGGCAGAGAAACTTGTAGCTGAAGTGGAAGAATTTGAAAATACCACCAATGAATAACAAGAAATAACAGCTAAAATACTCACTGTGTTTCTGGTGACGTATTTTTAGAATCTCATAAAATTGTATATTGCAGTTGCAAAGATTTCCAATTATTCATAATTGATGATTCACTTATGTTATTCTCTCTGACTTAAAAAAAATAATTGATGTAGGCAAACAAATTAGTGGCAAATCATTTTCATAGAGCTGGAAAATAAGCAATAATTCCCTCCCTCCGATTTTAGTGGAAGTGCTAATTTTTGCTTTTCATTTTCACTGACAAAAATATGAGAATGATGATGATGTGATTTTTGCTGGTGTCTTCAAAGCGAGCTGCATCATGTCATGCAATATGATTTATAGCGCTGGGGCATCTCACAGTGCATCATTTTTAATAGTATGTTGTGACACCTTTATCAAAAAAATTGCAGCTCCTGTGATCTGAATATCACACTTGGTCATATTGTGATTTTGATTAAGATTTAGGTTCATTTTGTGATTTTGATTAAGATTTAGGTTCATTTTGCAGCCCTACTATATACTGTGAGGTGTTTATGCATCTTGCAATATGCAAAGAAATTTGAAGGCTACAGAGTAGGCCAAGCGATATGGAGAAAATTAAATACAGTCACAATAGTTTTAAAACCAGGGAAAGACGATATCTATCTCATATCACGATATCGGTACAATGTCAATTTATTGCCCTGCCCCACTATGGATTTTTTGCTTTACATATCAAGGCAATACTAAAACATAGGTTAGACTCCGGAGTGTAGCACCTTTATAAAAATAGCCGACACTTAAAGTCGCAGTTTTCAGCTGACTTCTGTTTTTTGTCTGTGCTCAACACAGGAGAAGCCGGGAGTGGTCCTGTGCACACCGAAGCACAGGCTGGGCCTCTGTATCGCGTGGTGGGCTATCCACTCTCCATCTCCTGCAATGTGAGCGGCTTCGCCAGCGCCACCACAAGAAAAGAATTTGAATACCGTATTAAGAAGCCGGCAAAACCAACATTTGAGATCAACATCATCAGCACCAATGACGAAAACTTCGGCTATGCAGTGTATGCAAGCCGTGTGAGGAGAAAGGAAATTACTCTGACACATGTGAACCCAAACTCAGTCTTATTTGAGATAGACAACCTAAACAAAAATGATGAGGGGGAATACGACTGCACTGTAGTCAACTCAGAGGAGACTTACCATGGGACCTACAGCGTTAAGACAATGGTGAAAGGTAATCTGTTACTCATCTACTTTTGAGTTTTAAGACTTTTCATTGCTGTATTGTAAGATGGCAAAAATGTACGACTTTCATGTCTTTGTCTCTGTTTCTGATGTGATTCCATAGTGATTGACAACTCCCTCAGTGTTTCATCACCTGCCCCCACCACACTGAGCTATAACGAGGGTGATGCTTTCACTTTAACATGCCAAGCCTCCAGCAACACCGTCCAGCACACCCACCTGTCTCTCACCTGGTTTCTTCGTAAAGACAGCGAGGACAACCCTCAGCCTATCATTTCTCTGGATAGAGATTTCACACTGAGCCCAGGCCCGTTGTTTGAGAGGCGTTACCAAGCTGGACTCATAAGGTTAGACAAAATGGGAGAGGCCACATACAAGCTACACATGGCTCAGCTGGAGCTGTCAGACCACGGCAGGGTCTACTGCCAGGCCCAGGAGTGGATCCAAGATCCTGACCGCTCCTGGTACAATATCGCACAGAAAGATGCAGAGGAAACCCCCCTGAACGTCAAAGCAAGAGGTTAGAAGCAGCCAACTGATTTTATCTATTAAATAGCACATCTTGATATGTGTCAATACATTTGTCATTGCTCTTCCTCTACGCAGTCATTGTGGCTTTTTGACAGGATGTCTGCGTCTGTGTTTGTCTCACTTTACTTCTTTCTTTTTTTTTACCCTGAGTAGAGGTGGCGCAAGACATGTCGTCTCTGGTGGTGAGAATTTCTGCACAGCCTGAAACTCTACAGGAAGGACAGGAGCTGTCGCTCACCTGCAATGTAGACACACAGAACCTTGCAGAAAGGTTCTTCTCTGTAGCCTGGCTCAAGGAGGGTGTTGAGTTGGCCCACATTGGCCCTACAGGCATTCTGTCCGTGGGGCCTGAGTACAGTGGGCGGGCGAAGGAAGGGGAGCTGAGGGCAGCCCGGATAGGAGACAGGGATTACAGTCTTACACTGCAGCCTGTCAGAACTGAGGACCAAGGAGGGTATATCTGTAGAGCAAGTCTTCAGGACAGAGAGCAGAATGGTGCTTTTACACAGGGAGCAGTCCAGAGCTCCAGCTCCCAGCGGGTCAGCATCTTAGCCACAGGTGAGTCAGCAAGTGAGCCCATAGTGACTGAGACACACTCATACACACACACACACACACACACACACACACACACACACACAGGGTTTAATTTTGTTATCTGTATGAATTACCCTGGATTTTAAGTTTCATCTTCTTAAAATAATGAGCAATATTATTTATAACAAAGTTACTAAACACACTCATCTGTCTGTGTCTCATCATAGAAAGTGGGCTCTCAGTTGAAATTCAAAACACCACGAGCGTTAACGAAGGCAACAGACTGAACCTCACCTGTAAAGTGTATGGGGTCAAAGGTCAACTCTCCGTCACCTGGCAACGCAAATCAACACCCACATCAACAGCCATATTCACCAAAGTCATCAGTCTAAGTCAGGATGGCGTCACAGAGAAAGCGGAGGAGTTCATGAGTCGCAGCGTGAGGGCAACACGTCCAGCGACCGATACCTTCACCTTTGAGCTCGATGAGGTCACACCCTCAGATTCAGGAGTCTACCAGTGCACCGTGTCCGAATGGCAAACCAACAGCAAGACCAGCAGCCAGTCGCAGAGTGCCACTGTGTCAGTGGCTCCTACAGGTACGCTTTGTTTCCCTCTGTCTTTGTAGTACAGATCATTCAACACAAATGATAAAACCTGCATAATGACACAACAGGTTTCTCTTGTCACACAGATGATCTGATTACTTTCTAAAAAACAAAAAAGTCATTTTCATCATGTCAGTTCTGGCGGCTCTACTCAGCTCAGCTTGCTCTTTTATGTTGTGATTAGTAACTGCTGACTTTAAGTTACCACCTTGGTTGAGGCGTCAAGAAAGCTGAGCTGATACAAGATGGTGGCGTTAAAACACTGCAGAGCAATGCTCACTCAAAAAACACTGTGACTAGAATACTCACTACGTAACACGGGATATCCTGCACAAACCCACCATTTAGCAACCACAAATTTTCAATGCACTCGCCCTAAATTTTTGACTAAAACGGCAGCCCACAAAATTCCGCCATACACTTTAAACACTTTGCTGTACAATCGACTAAGTGGCAGACATTGTTGCTGATATAGGATCCAGCGAGCGTGGCGTTGAAGATGATGTCATGGCAGTTTCAGGTGGTGTTGCTATGGCAATTAGCTGAGAATCTCACCTACACTTGGGGAGTAGTATTTGCAAGTACATGACACCAAAAGCACCAGAGTCAAGTCGAGCTGAACCATGCTGTGGAAATGAGGCATTATAAGCCTTTTCATTTCGGCACCACCTGGTCTCCCCTCTTGTGCCACCTCAGGTCGAAATTTTAAGTTTGCACTGAAGACGCTGCCATGACATTTGCACCATCACAAGGAAAAATTATTTTGGATTTTAATTAGACCATGAGCAGCTGTCTGAGGAGGAACAAAATCTTTAGGACGTTCTTGATGTGGTCCAACACTTTTGCGCTGTATTTTAAGATATAGGAGGGTTCACTTCCAGGCCTTTAGACTGGACATTTTGTCAACATGCATTTGTTGAAATGACACGTTGACAAGTATAGACTCTGGTGTGCTCCAATGCATATATTTGCATACAATAACATGAAAAAATGATTTTCTCGAGACTCTTAAGAATGCTGAATGCTTTAAGTTCTAAGTTTGATGTGAAGACAAGTATGTTAGCATTCTGGATATGTAATGCATGAATGCTAATTTGTTTTATACATTTCGATGATTATGCACGTATTAACCTCTTCTTGTTTTAAAGAAGGAAATCGTATTGAGAAATGTGTGGGAAAAAAATGAGAGAAGAGTCAGACAGAAATGTGGAAATGCAATTTACGCACATCTCTTATTCACTTTGTACACTCATGATTGCATGACCATGAACTTCTGCTTACTTGCTCACCACGGCTGTCTATTTTGAATTTGTGTTAACAGAATCGTTTTTGACCGTGCGTCTGATAAGTCGCAAAAACATGGTGACTGTGGGAGAAAATGTGGAGCTGATGTGCCGGGTCAAAGGTCCACGCATACCAATAACACTGACTTGGAGCCTGCAGCGTGACGCCTCGAACGTAGATAACATCCTGACACTGTACTCTGATGGAGCCATCAGCTGGTCTGCAAATCAGCACCGCTACCAGCTGAAAGTCGAGAATAATCAGAATGAAGCCATACACTATCTGCTCATCAACGGTGCGAGCCACAGGGAGGCAGGAAGCTACCAGTGTAGGGTGTCTGTTTTCCTGGAAAATGTACACAAGAAGCTGCCTCCATCCTACCCAGTGGCTGTTTTGGTGCAGAACCCAGGTACTGCTGAGATTTGTAAACCATCTGTGGAGCAATTTTGGGTGAAAGCTGCACTGTGCATCCTGTTTCTCTATTTTTCTAACCATATATGAATTCACTTTTTCTCCCTCTCCTAGTGAGCAAGCTCGACCTGACTCCCACCCCCGCCTTGACAAGAAATATCAACACTGACATAGAAATAAAATGCTCGGTTATCTCCGAACCCTCTGCGTACTCTCGCTATGCTGTGACCTGGCTGCTCCAGCAGCAGGAGGAAAATAAGACCATTGTGAGCTCTGACCGGGATGCCCTAGTGACATATGGACCCCAAGTACCGCCGACCCACAGACAGCGAATCAGCATGAAGCGCACTCAGGGCCCGAGTTTTGAGTTGAATATTCAGCAAGCTCGAATCTCAGACAATGGCTCATACGTGTGTGAGGTGGTGGAGTGGCTGCAAGATCCTAATGGTGACTGGTATCAGCTCTCACCAGTGTCCAGAACTACAGAGCTAACAGTTATTGAGCCTGGTAAGTTTGTGTTAAAAAGCTCACTGATCATTTCTCCATTAAGCATTTAATATATATCATCCATAAGCTGTATATAAAGATGGACGACCTGGTGGCTCCCCAAAAGTGGAGCCCAAACATATCGATCAGCCCCTGGTGGCTGGCTGCATTATGGATTAGTGGACTGGACATGGGCCAAACTAAAAAGCCAAAATATAGGTCGGATAATTTTCTGCAAAAGATGGTTTCTGTCTTTCAACATAGTTCTTATCACGTTTGTTCATGTATTCATTTTTCTGATAAATTAGTAAGTGGTGTGACATGATTGACAGCTGGGATTGATGGGCAGGACCTCAATACCACTACTGCACAAACTCTCGCTTCAAATGACGTCACCAATGTAAGATAGCAGCGGCCATATTTGGGATATTTGGCTCCACTTTTGTGCACAGGGAGGAAGTGGACAGGTGTCGTCCAGCTTTATATAAAGTCTATGACATCATACAATTTTAAACATATTTTCTTATGCAGCTTCAATCTACAAGCATTGAGGCCCTACATGAATACAGTGTTCTGCCAAAGTTCAAACAGTTTTGCTCATTTCAAATAAGATATTTCCATATTTATCTATCTGTAGTTTCCTTTCTCGCTGATTTTAAGTGGCTGGGACTCAGTTGGAAAAATGTGGTGCATTTAAGCAGCATTTGAATCAAATGTGTCTTCAGTGTGTTTTCAGCACTGACATATAGGCTTACTTGAGAGTTACAGCCAAATTTTCAGTGGCTTTAAACAAAAACAGTTGAAGGAAATACTAAGTTTTCTTTTCTCTGCCCCCTCTCTTTGTTATACTCCAGCCAATGACCTTTCTTTAGACAAGACAGAGCAGCCGGTGACTTCCATGGAGGGAGACGAGGTGGAGCTCAAGTGCACCATCATCACAGGTGCATCCGGTCCTTCTTTCTTCTACAAAGCCACTTGGTTCTACACTGGCCATGATTCACCTGCCTCAAATCCTCTGGTGGAGCTTGACCACACGGGCCTGCTGAGTTACCCAGAGAACAAGGAGCTCAGCGGCCTGCAGGGGCGGCTTCGTCTCTCCAGGCCCACTCAGAGCAGCTTCTACTTAGGAATTCAGAGGGCCCATGTGGATGACAGTGGGACCTACCGGTGCCAGGTGGAGCAATATCAGCTGGATCATGAGGGTCACTGGCAACAAAAGGCCTCAGACAGCGCTGGCCTCATTGTGCTGAGTGTAAATGTTACAGGTATGAGCACATCTTTGAGATCGCTGTGTACAGCCTAGTCGCCAGAAAATGTTGGCATTGTACGTTTCTGCAAACCATGAATACGGTACATTTGTGCGTGACATAATATATGAGCTGACTTTGTCATGAGGAGGTCATGGGGAGGTGGAGGAGGTGGTGGATGGCGTGACACCTAGGCAGGATGCCTGTATGCAGATCATACTGACTATAACCAAAAGCTTTTTGTGCATAAACCTAACCACACATTAACCACAGCGCTGTTGAAGTATAACATAATAATGTGCGAATGCAATATGTGGTTTTTAGAAACGTATAATGCCAACATGTATTCTGGCGATTGAGTTGCTCTGCTCAGCTCTATAAATGTAGTTGTGTGTGTCTTATGTTTGACAGTGGTATCATGTAACTCTTGGTAGGAAAGCAAAGAAGCATATTTTCCAAAATAATGCACTATTCCCTTAAAACTTGCAATCCAATTACCAATACCAGTATCATGTGATGGTGTGTGTGTGTGTTCTCTCTGGCTTGTGCCGCACAACCTCACGTACTGTCAAAAAACCCACTTCTCTAATAGTGCTGTCATATGTTTTGCTCTAGTGGTGTTGTTTATCTCTCCTTTGTTATGTACATAAGCCCTACTTGCTCTGCTCTTTTAGTATTACAGATTAATTTTGTTGTGTTTACTGTTTCTGCCCTTTGCAAAGCCTCCTAATCTCCCCTTTGTCTCCTTTCCCCCGACTTCTCCCTTGTCTGTCTGTGTACGCAGGAATTCAATTTAAAGTCCCATTGATTAGTTTGTCTTGTAAAACTTAAGTTGAATAAAATGTGTCTTTTTTTTTCCTGTTTTGTTTTTCTCTCCGCAGAAAAAAACCTTCACATCGAGAAGAACGAAATGAACTTGAATATAAGCATTTCCCGTAATATTGCCATGCCCTGTCACATCGCCAAACAATCCAGCAGCCAATCTGAGTTCCAGGTCACGTGGTTTTGGCAGAAAGAGAGAGAAATTAAACAACACCCTATATTCACAGCTTACCGTAACTCCACCCTACAAGACTGGTCTAGTAAGGTTGATCAGTTTAGATTCCGCCACCCTGCACCCAACCAGTTCATCCTTACACTCATGAAACCAAGTCCTGAAGACAGTGGCGTGTATTTCTGTGAAGTAGAAGAGTGGCTCCCATCTCTGTCTCAAGAGTGGAGGAAGGTTGCAGTGGAGAAGTCGGGATATTTGACGGTTAATGTCTATGCAGAGGGTAAGCACGTGTTTAAGTGTTTAGCAGTATCTCTCAATAAACACCAGTGTTGAAACTCTTGTTAAAACATGCATATGTGGTTTTCTTTGTCTTCTTCTTTGCAGGGGATGCTAAACCCGTCTCTGAGCCAGAATGCAGGTCAAATATGTGGATGGGGGTTTTCATAGCTGCAGTTATCTGCTCATTGTTGATCATATTCCTGCTGTTGGTGTTGATATGCCGGAGCAAGGTCTCAGGAGGAAAGCAGTCGGGCCAAAGTCTGTGGACAGAGCAACACCCTCTGAACACCAAACCCGGTGTGGAGAACTGAACCTTTTAGACTAGAAGAGAAGAGAGGAGAGGAGAAAAAGCATTCATATTTTTATGTGCAATGTAAAGTATGCAATGTTTTATATGCAATTATTCCAAAAGTTGTACTGTACTGTACAAATTTTTTATTCAAAGATCAATAATTCTTGTTTAAATGAATCTGTTAATAATGTCCCTGTGTAAAAAAAAAAGTTTAAATGTTTTCCCTCTGTGCAGCTGGGAATAATTTTGCCTTTATGAATTAATGAAATTCATTAAACCTTTAAAATTAAACAGGCACTTTTCATTTTTACAGCTAAAACTTCTTTGCATAATCGCCCCCTTCTTACTGCCTGCAATGGACAGTCGAGCTAGGCAGGAGATCAACTTGGTGGCTTTGCACCTACAAAGCAACATACTCAGACTGACAGATTCCTTTTTATGTAGCAACACACCAGGCAGCTTGATACTATGTCTTTGATGAGAAGAAGTCAAAGCATATAGCATGTCTGAGGGAGCAGCTAAGCACGACATGTGGGTGAGATTTGAAACTTTTCTCAGTAAGCAGCGCCACAGTGAATCAACGAAGGAAGTGCTCTGTGGTTCTGTAAGAACACAAGGACGACTGCATGGTCTGCAAATCTGCTGAAAACTGAGTGTGACAGGCATTTGGGCAGACAGAGTCACGCTATTCTCACAGAGGTTACCTTTGTACATTGGAAGCAGAAATCTGCTAATGCAAACATTTCATGTACATGTGACGTTGGATGCACAGTTTCACTTCAAGAATTCTGCACTAGGAAATGTTCTTAATTGTTTTGACTGAATTTGAAATTATACAATTAGTATGAGAATAAATGTGACATTTAAGGGTGTTGTATGGTTCTTACATCCATAATTGTTGAACAATGAAGGGATTTTCACTTCTTATACATTGTCACACAATGTAGGACAGTGCAGCAGATCAAAGATCCTAAATACACAGCCAAAGCATTTTGGGCTTGATGAATGTTCTTGATTGGCCAAGTCAATCAGCTGAGCATTTCTTTAAATTCTTAAAGACCAGACTGGAGATAAAACCAGCCTAAACAAGCAAGGTCTGGTAGAGCATCACCAATTTATCTTACTTTTATTGCTATTCTTTTCGGCACTGGTGTTTACTTTTCCTGCTAATATACTTTTATTACTCTACTTCTGTTTGTTCTGTTCTTAAGCTGTAATTTTTAACAACCTCTGGCAAAAGAATTTCCTTCGGTATTAGTAAAGTTCTATCTTATCTCTTATCTTAATGTTGCTTAATGTCAGTGAGTTGTAGACTTCAGGCTGTCTTGATTGCAAATGCTTTGCAACCAGTTAAACGCATTTGAAATTATCTGATTTATTTTTTTGGTCACTTAAAATTGGGGGGCTATGCATTAAAAGCAGCCCAGTCGCCGGAAGACAATGTTGGCATCGTACATGTCTGCAAACCACAGGCAGGTTACATTTGTATGTGTCAAATGTATCGTATAAACATTGTAAAGTGACGTAGTATATGAGCAGACATTGTCATCAGGAGGGGGAGGGGATGGTGGTACCTTGGTGAGACGCTTGCCAAATTGCAGATCATTGTTTGAGAACGACTAATAGCAAAAGCGGTTATTTTTTAGCACGTCATTGCTGCATTTCCAGCAGCTTTTTAGCCACCAAACATGGTTGTTTTTTAGCGATCTGGTGCAGTATTTCCACCTCGGATTGCGCCACAAAATACGACTGTTTTTCCCCCCAAGATATTGCTGCCGGGACAGTGCTGCAGAAAGAGGTTGTTTATTTGCAAACTGTTGCTGTGTTTCCACTGGGGACAGTGCCATGTAAAGTGGTTGTTTTTTTCAAGACATTGCTGCATTACCTGTGCCACAAAAACAGTTTGTTTTTTAGCGACATGTTGCCATGTTTCCACCAGGGATAGTGCCACATAAAGCGATTGTTTTTTACTGATTTGCTGCGTACGTTGCTGCATTTTGTGCCAGAATTGTGCAACCAAAACTGGGTATTTTAAGCTAAGAAAAAGACATAACCATTTCAGCTTTTGTGGCTTAACTTAACATCATTAACAGCAACATTGTGGAAATGTAAAAGTTCAACACATCTGCTACTTAATGACGCACTAATGTAAACAAATGCCAACATTTATTCTTGCAGCTGGGTTGTTAAAAGGGCAACGCTTCCCTACATGGTTTGTCTGATGGAGCTGTTGGTGCACGCACCTCCAAAGTAAAGATTAAGGTCAGCACTTTAACTGAAAAAAATTCTCACTGTCCTCATACCGACAGGCCGCTGTGTACTTGTATATGTTTTCCCATGATGCATGTCAGATCCTGAATCTCTGCCATAACGCAGTTGCTGCATTTTAACAGATGTTCCTACTCAACAAAATTGGATGCTGGAGAGTAATCAAATCAAAACTAAAGGAGAAGAAAGTAGTGCCTCTTTCTCTCTTCTCCCCCTACTCTGCCTCTTTCTCCCTGCATCAGCCCTATCAATGTTTAACACCCCATCTGTGTAAGAGACAAGAATAGAATCCATTCCTTGCTTTCACTTTTGAGGAAACAGGCACAGACATCAGATTACTCCCATACAGAGAAAGGCTCTTGTCCGATGAGTGTATAGCAGTTATGTACAAGTTAAGGTAAAACTAACAGCGGTTTTCTGAAAGATGTGAGAGACTAAAAGTACACTGAAGACCTTAAAGGCGGGCTGTAGCCGTCTCAGCCCCAGAGAGATGATGTAGCACTGTCTTTGGTCTTGGATTATAGCAGCCCTTCACAGTCTGGTGGACTGGCTCCTTCTCACAGACTCCCTCTTAACTTTACTGTAATTCCACTCCCTTGTGTTTCCATGGCAATGCCTGTCAGAGCAAACAAAGAAACATTGAATTTGGGAGGCAAATCAATGCTCGTGTCTATGCAGCAAAGACTAGATTTAACAAAGTACAATGCACAACAGCACCCATGCTCGAACTCCCTCGTCATGCAATTTGCCCTAATAAAGTCTGAACATTAACATGATGAACAGCCGTTCCATCAGCTCTTGTTTTGACATTAGATGCAGTGCATGAAGCGCAGAGCAGAATTTATAACCCTCCTCTACCACTCATTGGTGGTAGAAGATATTTTGGTTCCCAGTTTCCCAGCATGTGGCTGGATGCTTTGAGCCGGTTATCTCTCTTGCTATGATCTCATTCCAGATCTGATTTGGCATCAGCTTAATGCTCTGTCCTTCATGTGCCATGAATGGACTAGATTTATGAAAACCATGTAGCCATTGTTCCATAACTACAGCTCCTTGAACTACAGGAGCACGGATATTGTAAGTGCACATATAACCACGGCTATGAAAGGTGTACAACGTGGACTGCAACATCACAGCAGTATCTGGAGTTAAAGAAACAGCCACCAGTTAATGAAACTGAAAGGTTATTAAGTTTGAAAGTAAAAGCAACTTCAGTTTGCGTGACTCGTGCACCTGGAAAGCCCAGGTGCATTCCAGTAGCGGGACCCTGGCTTTGAGTATGCTGTCTTTCTGGTTTATTGACACACCTAAATGTCACAATGCAATAATTAATGGTATTTGTTTCACCTCTGCATCAGAGATCCTGCTTCTTTCCCTCTGGCCGCCGAGACGTGTAAAGACGTTTTTGTTTTTCCTGTAAAATATTTGAACAAGTACTGCGGTTCAGACATGCATGGTGCTCATGGGATGAATGCTAATGACTTTTATGACCTCTTGACTTTTTCTTTTGCGCCACCAGTGTAGAGTGAAATATCTCAACATTTACCTTACAACCTTATGTACATACATTCGTGATTTCCCTGGGCATGGATCTCTTTTTATGATCCCCTTACTTTTCCTTCAGTGCCACCATGGGGTCAACAATCTTGGTACAGAGTAATACGTCTCAACTATTGGTTGGTTTGACATCAACTTTGTTCATTCATGTTCCCCACAGACTGAACTGCGAAAACCTTTGGTGATCCCTTGACTGTTTATCTACTGCCATCATCTGGTCAAAATTTTAATTGGAGTAGATCGCAACACAAAAGTGCTGTGGTACAAAAGGCAACCATAAACTGCCATTTGGGACTACCATCAGCAAATGTAATCTTAAGTAAACTTAAAAAACTGCCATAATTATTATCACATGGTTCTAGTATTACAGTGTACTGCAGTTCTGCATGACGTTTGTGTAAGTGGTGTTTCCATACCCCAGCAGAAGCTACTTGACTGCTGTTGGTAGGTACAATCAATGTCAAACACTGTACTGTCTCTATTGCCTTACTTTAAACTGTATTAGAAAGTGGAAAACTAGGATGTAATACGAGTGTTATGTAGGTCATATCACTGTCAGTGGTTATAGTTATTGTACTGTGTTACTGTCATAAAAAAATAAATAATAATGTCATAAAAAAGTTATTAAGTCATAGTGTATGCACTTTTCCTGTGCAGCACTCATATGCTGACTCCCTAAAATGGCACACACTTTGAGAACCCCTTATGAAAGATTTTTTGTTTTAAAACAAATGGTCAGTAATGTTGTTTTGACTCTGGGAGAATTTCACCCCAGGCCCCCCTGGAGGGTTGGGTCATAGAAGGTGTCGACTGATGTAAATGTGATGATTAAGACTCTGCTTTGTCTCCTTTGTGATTCCTTTGAATAGCCAGTTCCAAAGAAAAAGAAAATCAGTTCTCACTCTGCATTGATGTATTTAAAAATGTTGACTCTTTTTTAATTAAATTGATGCAAAGGTGCTAAGTATGTGCAAGACCTGGCTTTTTTCTTTGGAATCAAAATTTCATTTTGTTCAATACTTTGGTTTGGAACCAAATGCCTGCAACAAATGACATTCACATACGTGCTAAATAGCAAATGTTAGCATGCAAACACACTTAACTTATTCCTATAACCATATTCCTAATGGTCCCATTTCGCAAGCTGGAAAGTCATTCTTCGGACTTCAGTGTGTTCATGAGTTGAGGAGACAACATGGACACTTAAAAGCAGATGTATTGTATTTGTATTGTATTTTATAGCTCAGAGCACTTAACAAACACACTGACAACAGTTTGAGGTTGAGGAATTTGTTGCTGCACCAGTACATCCCCTAAAACTACTGATGATAAATAACTTTTCGAACTAATGTAGGTCACTCTACATGGTCAGAAACAACCTGATACCATATTACAATTTACATGTGAGCAAAAAAATGACATGCAGTATGTGAAGCAATAAGCTTATTGCCATCAACCGAACATTTACATTCATCCGCCATGTTTCTGCATATATGACATCAGCTCGGCTTATCGTGTAGCCCACCAAATGTTCACAGATTTTTCATTTTCCAGATTATCCAGACACCATGAATGCAGGGTAAAATGATGAGTATGGTAAACCTTATATGTGCTTAAACATCAGCATGTTACCTGACTTTCGATTCTTTCTGTCACGAGAAGTCAAAATGTTTTCAGCGAGAAATGTCTATCATGGTCTGCCATGCACCGTGCTATGTGGTGTTTGTGTGCAGCAACAATAACACCAAAAAAAGCCCCACAGTAACCAGCACAAGAGGATAAAGTGTCCTGGCAGAGGTAGGGGCGACGCGAGGGGAGAGAGACACTCCAAACTACCATCTGCACGAATTACGTAACGTCTCTCTTGAAATCTGAAAGTCTTCTCTGAAGCACTTTTTGCCTCCTCTCACCTCAGCTCACTGAATCTCTTTGCTTATACCCTCAACTCCTCTCTAGTCTCTCCTGACCCCGTCTTGCCTTTGATATTCCCTTTTCTCACAAGGAGAAGACACAGGCCTGACAGATCTGCCTTCTGTTCCTCGCCCGAACCAAAAGCTACATGGTTTTTACTCTCCCTCTCTCCGTCTCTCCACGTCAGACTTTTAATCTGCCAGCACTAGAGGGAGCTATTGTAACCCAAAAGGACAGAGACATGTGGTAGTCAACAGGTTAACACTGAATAGGGTGAGTCAGAGTGCTTGTCAACACACAATCTGAAAATCAGAGACTTTGAGACTGTAGATTTCCTTCTCTGCTTCTTGGTACTCAGAGCTTGGTGAGGAAGTGTTTGTCTCTGTGTGTGAGAGAATGGAGGGAAAAATGTGTATAAGGATGGACATCCAGGTGGAGAGGCTGAAAAGTGTGTCAGAGGATGTGACGGTGAAAGAGTGACACCCCAGACTACACATCGTCACCAGGATAGCAGAGAAAAAGTTGAAGCAAACTGAGTGACAGCCACAGTCTCTTGACGCAAACGCAAAGAGAGAATTACCTCATTTATCCTCGCCCCCCCAACACACAAATATATAGACGCACAAACTGTATACAACTCTCTAAACTGTTAAGAGCTGTCTGCCTTTTCTTGTTGAGGCCTGATTGTTATCCCCTGAGACAGCGTCGGCTGGTAGAAGGAGCTGGAGAGTCCAAAATAAAAACAGCTTAAATGGTGCAATATGAAGTAATAGCCTGTTCTGCTCCCTGTCAAGGGAGCTCTCAACAAACTCCCTTTTTTTCTCCCTTCCACAGCTGTACTCTCACATACTGGGACTGCACAGATGAACACCCCAAAGCTGCTTCATCTGAGTGCCTCCTGTTATGATAATGCATCGATATGTATGCATGTGTCTTTCATGTTTGTGTGCGACATGTGAACGCGTTGTGCTGTTGCTGCTGCCTTTAATCACATTTGCAGTGTGCTGTGCATATCCCTTGACAGAAGAGAGACAAAAAACAGAGATGATGATGACAAGTTCATGTGTCAAACTGAAATCAATCCTGCTTTTTCTTGTTGTTGTTTTTTTCTTTTTTTTCTAAATAATATTGCGCCGGTTGGCACATGAATAAAACACTGAATCACTGACTCTTGATTGAGCGCATTTCTCCTTTGTCATCCCGTCTCTCCTATTCTCCACAGACCACTCCATTTAGCAAGACAGCAAAGACATCTCCATCCCAGCGACAAACAAGAAATAGATTTTTCGTACTGGGATTAAATTCAACATACTTTCCAGAGCTGATAAAAATGATAAAACAAACACAGCGTTGATGCGTTTTTATAGGACTGCAGGGGCTTTTACTTAGCGGCTGCTGCTTTCCTGTGGTGCAAGCCTAGCAGCTACTCCTGGTCGTTATCATAACTGTCATCATTCATGCTGGAATCATTCAGAAATCCTCTTTAATAAATCATTGGGCATTTATATCAAAGAGGCACTGACAGCAACATGTGCCCAATGTGAATAACTGATGACATATACAACTAACACAGTGGGAGTTGCCATGCATTTATTTGGCTTGCAGATGACGTGCTGGCAAGGGCAATCCGTATCAAGCATCACCAAGGAGACAGAAGTAGCATGAAGTCTGAGATGTCAGACTTTTTAATTTAGCACAGCTGCGATTTTCTGACTGAAGTTGTTGATGTGAACTTTGCTGGGTGAGAAAACGGAAAAAACAACAGTTAAGCTGGTTCAACTGTCTCTCCTCCTGTGTGTGTGTGTGTGTGTGTGTGTGTGTGTGTGTGTGTGTGTGTGTGTGTACAGTTTGACGTTATCTGATTTTGATACAGACAGAGCTGCTGCAGTGGAGAGGGCTCTTACATAGCTGAGGGATAAGAGGGGAGGGAAATGTCATCTACTTCCAAAACATTCATTCATTGGTATTTCAGAGCCGGTCAACAAATATAGCTCTGCAGCTATCAGGGAACTCTATCAGCAGAGGCCATGCAAGCTGCGAATCAGCTAATATATCAGCCGCTGGCACTGAAGGCTCTCCTCACAGTCAGTGCCCATCAGGGTCTCGCATTAAAAATGTTTTCCTGGAAGGTAGAGAGGGAAGAAATGTCATGGTCAGTTTGACTTGAACCACACTACACCTTGTTTTTGCACATTTTGTAAGAACACCGAGACCAAGGATGAGATTGCTGCCACAGTTCGCTGTTTGGAAAATGGATGGTCCAACTGGTTGAAGGCCCCGAGGTAGATCCAGGACACGCTGGAGGGATTATGTGGCCTGGGAACACCTCAAGATCCCCCAGGAAGAGCTGGAAAACGTTGATGAGGACAGGGATGACTGGAATGCTTGCTTAGCCTGCTGCCCCGTGACTCGGCCCCGGATGACCACATGAAAATGGATGGATGGGTACTATACACTATGCTTAGTTTGCAGCCTGTCTGTATGATCACCTAATTAAATCTTCTATGCCACTCATAACTCTATAGGCCTAATACCTTGTTTATTATTACTACTCTTGCATTCATTTTTCACCCATCAGTGTAAAAACGTACTGCTATTATCATCTTTCTTTTAAAACATTCTTTAATGGTGAAAAGATGTGTCCCAGATTTTCGTCATCTTTGTCAGATTTCTACAAAAACATCATTTAAGTAAGGGATAATGCCCAACGAGGGGTCCATTGTCAGTTTTTAATGGCTGATGTGGACGCATGAACCATTTTCCGCTGCATTTTGGATTTCCACGAAGAGCATTAAAAAATGGATAATGGATACCTCATAAAGCATTATCCTGCTTATACCTTGGTCATTTAGTCATGTATATTTAGCTTTTTGCTAAAATCTAGTTTTCCACAAGCTACAACCCGGTTTCCCTGGTAACACCTGAGGTTTTACCTAATAGCTGAAACAATCATTACCTCCCCATATGGTTCTTATGAAATGGAAATGTCATTGACTACTCCAGTAAATAGGATGAATCTTAGATGCAACTTTGCAGGGAGATATGTCGAGTCCGCTCAGCTCATAGAGCCCTTTGTCTCAGCTATTAGCCAGAAAGCTAATCTTATGCTAGCAAGATTCAGAGTCTGTAACATTGCGTACGGTTGACAAATAGTAAAAACAATTTGATAGTATGCAATTGATTGCAAATCAGTATCTAGATTTTCACAAACAAACAACACGCCATGTGTGACGTTACTGTCAGCAGCGGCCTGAAGTAGTGAGTCGAGTAGGGAATGGGATGTGAGATGACTGCTTAGGTTCAAAGCGGCAGTGTAGTACCTGCAGCATGTGTTACAGTCTCCCTCTTGTGGTGTTCAGAGGAAGAGGCACTGATGACAACACTCGAGCCCCTTTCACACTGCCAGATTTTCCGTGAATGTTGGGCCGTTTTGCCGGCAAGCCGCGAGCATTTAGACACACAGAGTCGGATTGGCGAGTTGATCCGAGGTGCCCAATTTTCCGCCTCGTAGGGTAGTCATATTGGCGGAACCCTTTTAGTTTAAACAGACTGAGGCGGCCTTCCGCAATGGAAGGGGCTGTTGATGACTTGTGGGAGGAGCTGTTGATGACTTGTGGGAGGAGCTGTCCAGACGCCGCATGTGTGACCCACTGCCGGTGGATGAACAGGAAACAGCTGATAGCAGGAATTAGCGAGCAGCTAGTAGCAAGAGGAAAAGCAAACCTGACATACACTGTAAAGATGAGCAACTGGGGAGACAAAGAATTGCGCGCCCTCCTTGCCCTCGCAAATGAAGAGGCCATTAATCGCCAAGTGACGGGGAAGGTGAAAAACGGGCCAACCTACGAGAGAATTGCCGAATTGCTTCTCTCCCACGTCATGTTTACGTCACATGCTGAGCTACACATTTTGTTACTTGCTCACGCCCCCCATTGCCCCGAAAAAGGCACATTCTGCATAAACAAAAGTAGGTAGACGGCATTTTGCTGCACTCCCCGATTTTGTTTTTATACTGCCAATGCTGAAAGAAGACTGATTGGGCTTTCCTGCAAATTTGCACAATTCCTGTTGGAAATTAATTGTAATCAGAGGCTTTGACTGCGTCCCTTACTCATATAAATACAGGCTAATGTAGGCCCCACGAAAGCAGCTTAGGCTTGCAGCAAATTTTTCCCAGCGGTCACTCGCAGTATTGCAGCCAAAAAAGCATTTCCCCAGAAGCCACCGCTGTAAAAGACACATCAGGACACATCGAACTGCAAACAAGGTCAATTATTAATCTTTCTATTCTGAATCTTTAAGCAATGATGGTTTTATATTTGTAAAACTTTTCTCAAGCTGAGGAAAGCAATTTCAAAATCAGTGACGTCATCACAATGTAAAGCCTATGAGGCAAGTGGGAACTTGCATGTGGAGCCAGCTGGAGGAACATTAGGCTACTGCACATTTTCAGTGGGCTGCATATTGTGGAAGTAAACCCAGAAGCTAGAAAGTTTTTTTTTGATGTATGCGGCAGGCGAGCAACTGAAATGAACAGGTGCCATCTTGGTGTCTGGTAATTATTATTAAAATCTATGGGTTGATACTATTATGTTACCAGCACATTGATTTAGAACAGTGAACAGTTTAACAGACACCCTGCAGCCAATCAGAATAAAGTATTAGTACCCAGACCATGATATAATTTGGCGTAAAAGGAGTTAACTACATGACAAGGACTCCTGTCTCACTTCCTGGTTTCCAAAAAAGAGGGAATGCTACACAAGTACTGGTAAGCTCTCTATTTTATAACAAATTTATTAAATGATATTGCTAATGGGCGTTTATCAACCATAACATGTCAACTCCGTAGCCCTACTAAATCAAAACTAAACAAGAATTATGAGTTAAAAAAAAAACAACTTTTATTTTGATTAACTTTAAGGGAACTCTTAACAACTTTGAAAATTGCTGTGAAATAATGAATATAGAACTTTTTGTTAAATCTATAAGACACCAATTCCATCAAAACTTATTCCAGGCATCCATCGTGTATGCTATTTCAGAAAATAATCGAATCAAGCTAAGGAAGGTTGGCCCATTACAAACTTTAATAGTCAAGACTTTGATCTTTTGAAATATGTTCTCCCAGCCTAACTGAAGAGTAAAAATCAACACCCTCCATCCCCCAAGTTCAAGTCCAAGTCCTAAAGCATAGGTGCTTCATTTTGCCTTCTTTTAGCACACAAAACTCACATTAAAGACATCCACATTCTTTACCCAATACTGTAACCTTCAAATTGTCATGGTAACACATAGAAGTTTCTATTTTTATGTGGTGACTTCATGAGCACAATGAGAGTGACCTGCAGTGAAAACAATTAAAAACTTTCAGATGCCTTCGCTACTTTAATCCACTCTTGTGGATTACTTTTATTTGCCTGCGTTCCCTAAATAAAGCAGGCAAATACAGTAGGAAAGACTAAAATGAAGTACAGCTCGAATCAGACAGATCCATCAGACAAACACAGCCAGTCTGATTGTATTTGCTTTTTCCTTTAGTTTAGTTCTGCACATTTGACTAGCTATGCAATGCCACCAGGACACCAGCACTTCTACTGGAGTGAAATAATTGTGTGTTCACAGGCACAAATGTTTTTGTTCCCTGCACCGGCGTGTGTGCATCTGACGGTTCCTCTGCGCCGCCTGAGCAATATCTTCACGCCATAATGCCAGTTTTGACGTCTGCCTCGCCTGTGACTAAGATAGCTATGCTAGTGAGCTGATGTCTTCATTAGCAGTGGTTTAGATGCTGTCAACGCCCCCCCCCCCTTCCTCAGTCACCAGCAACGACGCTCTGCTGCGCCCATCAGCTCCCATCAGCTTTTCTCTGCGTGTGATGCGTTCCCCCAACTGCTGTCGCACTAACTCATGTTGCTAATTAGCTGACAAACACTGTACAGTTCAACCAAGGGCCTGGCTCATTTACAGCACTCATGTTTGTATACATCTGCAGCCACGCTCACACACACACACTTCCTTATGATACATATGCACAGTCACATTCAAATAGCCACGAAAGGTACATGCATTCACATAAATGCAACACTCAATGAGTCATGTTTTACTTTACAATGAATACAGTCTGTTACATTTCATGATCTTCAATTCTAATTAGAAATGTGTGTGTGCATGTGTGTGCGTGTGTGTACTGTATGCTTAATGTATCTGTAATCATTTTAACTAACATAGAAGATCTGATTACCATCCCCCTTTCAGAGCCCTGCGGCTACCATGGTAACCAACACCTTGAGAGTATTAACAGTAAAACTGGAAAAGAAATAACTGTGAATGAACCTCTTATGACTGACATGAATCTCTGTTATATCTAAATTATGGTGCTTATTAGTTCACTGTCTGTGACACCAGTATCTGTTCTATCATGGCCCATGGTGAGTGTATGGAGAAATATGACGCTTAAGGACTTTACGTCTATATCCGTCAGTATCTCTATCTGTCGTGCACCCTCTCTCTTTCTATCTAAGCAGCTGGTTGATGTGACACTTAGGCAGGCAGGCCTGTCGCACATCATCAGGGTCGTACAGTGTGACACAGTAGGCCTTCGGGGCATGAAAATGGTCTGGTCCATGTCTACGTACATGATTTTTTTTTTCTCTAGTCCAAAGCACAGGCAGATTCAAAGCCATGATGGAGGTAATGAGAGGTCCCATGATACTTTTATGCGACATTTTCTTTTATTCATCATCTGCCACTCTCTGCCTAATTACATAGAGTACAGACACAGCCATCACAGACACAGCTCTTTTTACTTCATTTATGGTTTGCAACCTTGAATGAGAAAATTACCCAGCAGGCACAGGCACAATATGCCTATTTTTGCAGCATTTGAATTGCATGCGACTGATTTAGCATTGATGAGGGTGACTATGTACTGTAATATTTTATTGTGAGCACTACTTTTTTTCTTTTTATCCAAGTGGAAGAAAACACACTGATTCACATAGGGCAGCCAATTGCTGGTTTAATGTTTACATCAGTCTGCAGTGTAGCCACACTGCAATCAAACATGTAAAAGCATGTGGTTTTCTTTTTTTTTTTTTTTTTTTTTCAAGATGATTCAAAACATCACTGATTGGGGTGTGGCCAAGAGTGCAGCATGTTTGACAGCTTCTCCCACAGAGAGCATCTCTACAGCAGTTTCCTGCTCTGTGTAATTCACCGCTGATTTATCTCTCAAGAGCACCAGATCACCCAGGAAACCACTTTCCTACACTGAAATACACGCTGTCATCTTGTAAATTCTCTTTTTTCTGACTAATGAAAGTTGAATATGGAGAATATACCAACCATTGAGGTATTTATAGTTTACAACTTAGCCTGCTGGAGACGCTGCTGGGGTTTTCTTTTTAAACGCTCTAATAACACAAATATTTTCCTCGCATTTAATAAGCTGTTTACAGCAGAGATAGCCAAATCTGCTGCCGTCACAGCTAACATGAAAGGCAAACCCCTGGTGAACCTCGAGCAGGAGACAAGCGTGTAGCCCGCCAGCATGTTTGTCACGCTTAGCCCTGCTTTTCTGTGTGAAAAAGTAGTTGCTTATGTGAGTTTAGATCCTGGTTCACGGTCATTTAACAGCAGATGCTGTCCTTTTAATGAACCATATACAGTACGTTTAGCAGTGTGTGTGAGCTGAGCAAGGAAAGCTAGACAATGATAAAGCTTTATCATAACCTAGTGTCAGCGTTAGGTCCCTAAAAGCTGTACTCGTAGTGGTCTTAAAACAAGATGCTGAGGGCTGAGATACAGGTTTTACCGGAAGAGAACTTACAAGTCTTTCATCCTGAGCGTCTCACTGCCACAGCAGGCCCATTAGGCTTCATGATGCAGTGTGCAGTAATTGGTATTTCTGTTGGTAAGCAGCTTCTTTATCCCAGAGCTGAGCCTCACGCTGTGCTGGAGACTGTCTGATATCAGAGCTGCAGAGAACACATGACTGAACCTGTACAGTGAGCGACATATCACTCAGATAAACACCTCCAAGGATGAGCAAACTCCAATACTTTACCGGCAAAATTCAACCGTACATTTTGTCGGGAGAGATTTGGTTTGGTTTTTCCTCTGCTTCCTGCTATGATTTGCTCCCTTTTCAGCCTCTCTGTATATGATAAGCACGGAGCTACAATCCCTCCCCCCAAAGGATAATGGCTGTTGCATATCCGAGCGTACTCAATAGGATGACCCTAACGCAGCTAAAGGGGAGTTCATAAATTAACATTAAAAAAATGCTCCATGTCATCAGAATTGGCGGCTCGGTTCACACAAATGGCAAGAGGGTGGTTGCCCCTTTGATGTGGTAATAAGCTGTTTTGATTTCTGTGTGTCAAGCATGTTTTAACGGTGAGAGGCATTCCCAACAGCTACTACTTCAAAATCAATTAAAACTCTTTTGCTAACAGCCCTGCCTGGTTCAGAAGGAGGAAAACTAATTCTCCCAACCCCCCCTCTCTCATTCTCAAACATACACTCGCGGTCATTTGAAGAATGTGGACCAAGAGGAGCGTAGATACAGAGCCTGGGGAAGTGAGAGTAAGCACTCGTTTTGGATAGCTCGGCTGCAGCGTTATCTTTACTTCACGTGTGCTGCTCACAACTGGTTTGCAGTAAAGCAAGTGTGCATGGGACACGGGCCAACACAGTGTCTTTTTCTTTTCTTTTTGCATATGTTTGCAGATACTTAAGTTATTCATGAGTGTATTTGCAATGTTGAGAACTGATTGCATGCACGGCATTTTCCTCTAACAAAAACAAAAAGGGAAAAATGTTAATAATGTGAAAGCCTAATCCACTTTTGATTGTTTTGAATGCAGCTACTTATTATCAGCCATGCAATCCAAGCCAAATCTATCAACAACACAGCTTAATTAATTCCCTGAACTTCTTGTAGCATGTACAAATCCTTAAACTAATATCCTCTGGAACATTTAATATGCTTGAATCACATGACTCCATCTGACACGTTGACTCCAAATATCGTATTGATTTAAAAAATAATATATTTTTTGGCTAATGAAAGTCCCTCCACAGTAACTTAACAAACTGTAATTATTTTTCTTCAACAGCGTTTGGTGCCAAAGGTTGAACCCAAAAATCAATACCGACCCACAAGAATTATTTCTGCCTTCGTGATGCAAGACGAGAATGTCAAGACTTGCAAAATGTTGCATGTTATGATTCGCAGTGCGGGATCGTGGGTCCTCTCTTGCACAAGTGCTCGCAGTCAGAAGGGTTTGGATGGAAGTTTGTTTAGGCAGTGTGCATGCACGACTGTCTGCAGGTCCACACATGCTGATATTTTGCTCTCGCTCTATAGCACAGTTTTCTCCAGCAAGACAGTCAGTCACAAGATATAGCACGACGCACCTCTGTTTATGAGTGTTGAAGGACATGAAAAACCCACATGAATGTTAGTGAGATGAAAAAGGAGAGCCGGCTCAAAGGCATGTTAGGGAAAGTGTTTTGCATGGCACTGCTAGCATGAGATAGCATTTGCATCAGAGGCTGTGTTTCTCATTGCAGGTGTATGTGTGTCCTAAACTGCTGTGTGTGCGCTCCTTGTGTGTGTGTGTGTGTGTGTGTGTGTGTGTGTGCTAGTCCTCGTGGATGAATATGCAAGTGTGTTTGTTTAAGAAAGTGAAGTGCATGACTCAGCCCGAGGTAGGAAGGCAGCTCATGTTTCTTCTGTTTGGCAGGCAGCAGAGATAAGAGATCGGACTGACCCAATCATTTAAGAAGCCCTGGGCTTTACCTCTGCTTAACAATACACACAAACGGCTCAGGAATCTTTATCTTTTAACTCCCATCTCCCATCTGAATGCTTTGATTAAGTATCACTGCACAGATTGCCTTGATCTAAATCAAAATAATGGAATATCATCTTCCATTGTCATTTCATTTTCCGTGTTAGAGCTCGGATATAAAAAGCAGAAGAACAGATGGATAGATTATTACAGGTGAAAAGTAGAGGCATTACCGTCACTACAATAAGCCCTTGCATTAACAGGCCCTTATCTGAGTCACTTCCTGTATACCAACTTTACTGTGTGACTTATTGTGTGTCATCGCCATCAATACCTCAATGTGACCTTTAACGGGATTTAATACTTGGTGTCCTGGAGACGGAGGCGCTCTCAGTTGTCCCGTTTAAGATTTCACCACTGGTGATGATGTCACATAGTTTTCTCAGCGCTGTTGCAGAGACACAACTATACAAGTTCATGGCCTTGAAATTTTTGTTATTTTTCAGATTTGCTCGCTCAAGGACATGAGGATGGAAGTATTCGCAGATTAGACTTAACACATTACTCCCTGCAACCCAAGGTTACACACTGCTCTGTGGTGTTTGAATGCAACTTAAGGAAATTGCCAATTTTGCTTTGTATGGAAAAGTCTGACATTTTGGGAAACATGCTTATTTATTTTCTTGCTGTGAATTAGCTGAGATGACTCATACCACTCTGGTGTCAGTAGTACACTAAGTAATGTATGAAGCTACCTGCTGCCAGCAGGTAGTTATTTTAACACGACGACTCAGGGTTCAAGTTATAACCTGAACCTTCTAGGGGCCTCTAAAATAACTGAGGTTAGGGGCGCATGTAAACAAATAAATAAAACATGGTCCAACACTGTAGCAAACACACACAGCAGCCTACTACTTGCAACAATTGTGAAAAAAATAGCCAGTCTTGTAGACCAGGTCAGCAGCAGTCACCTTTTTGTCAGCGGCAGGGTAACTATATTTCTACGTTCTATTCCATGGGTGTATCACAGGGGCCGAGGGGGTTTTGGGGAGCCCATAAACCAGAGCCTCTGCATGAAGTCACTGTTACTAACATTTCTTGTCAAAGTGCTTAGTCATCATGTCAATAACATGTTATGAATTCGAGGGGAACCCAAGCGCAGCACACAGGAAAAGCTTTATTGCCACAAGAAATTAGAATGGTCGTGATCTGTGATCCGGGTCCGTGGGATGAAGTGGAGGAGGCCATGATGAAGCTGGCGTCGTGTGCAGGTGAAATTGGATAGCAGGAGAGGGATGATCCTGAACACGGAAACAACACACAAGCAAATAAGTTACTAAGAATATCTTAGTCGGCTGTGAGGTTATCTACCACTTGGTTAAACAACGATCCGGCAGTGAGTGGTTGAAGAGCCAGAGAAGAAATACTGCGAGGTGATGAGCTGATGAGGCAGGTGAGTATGGTGGGCAGAGCCAGAAACCAGGGAACCCAGGGAGGGGGACCATGCCCACGCCAGCACATGGACAAAATTAAACAGGGGGAGGAAGACATAGAGGAACACAGGAAAGGGGAAACACAAGGAAACACTAGGAAAAGCACAAGTTACAGGAGTGTCGTAACATAACAGAGCTCCAAAAATCCCAAAAAAGAAAATCTGAAGACACAGCCTCGATATTCACTTTGAAGATGTCACAAGAAAGAAACCATTATGTCATATTTTAAAACAGGGTTCTACAGGACTAGATGCACTGAGTCCTGAGTCATTTCTGTGGGGAGAAACAACAGCATGTTGTACCTGCCTAAAGGGAGGTAAGGGAACCCTTAATGCGTCTGAGCCCAGGGGCCCATTGTGTTATATTCCACCTATGTTCTATTCAATATTAAGATAATGTCGGCTGATACCAGCGGCTTCTTCTTCCAAATGGGTTCGAATATGTGCAGCTCCTGTGCTCCCAAATGACAGAGTTCACACAATATTCTCGGCTATTGTGCACCACGGTGGCTTTGTAGCGAAGTGTATATGAATATGGTGCATAGGTCTCTCGGAAAACATGTTTATTTAGCCGTGTTTATTTATGTTTAACATAAATGATAGTTACATTGAAAAATGCATTATTTGTGATTGAATGGTTGTTGGGAATGTATTGTCAAACCCCACAGATGTATGATGTCACTGCTTTCATTGGAGTTCAGACTTTTCCTTATGGGGCTGGCTCCCACATAACTCAGACCTGCAAAGACTGAAATGGGTGGAAACATGTAGTGCGGCAAAGCTCACAAATTAACCAATTATATCTCGTTTATTTTTACATTTTAATTTTGGATGGATCTAATCACATGTTAGTTAGTTAGCATCTCTGAAGCTGCTGGGAGGCAGACTGTTTTCTTTTACCAGTCTTCCAGTCTCAGCAATTCTAATTTCCTGCTGGCTGTAGCTTCATATTTAGCTTGGAAGCATGACAGTGGTATCAATCTCCATAACTACCTCTCAGCTAGGAAAGTAAATACAGTCAGTGTAGGCTACTCCCCAACATGTCTAATTATTTCTTTGATCAAGGAATACTGTACAGCCTAATGTTAGATTCCTGGCCTTGGCTGAGTTCAAAGACAAGCGTAAATGTTTTTCTTCCCATCTGTTAGCCCTGCGATGGACTGGAGATGTGTCCAGGGTGTTTCTATGCCTTGCACCCCACTGTATGTTGAAATAGGAGCCCGACGTCCTTCACATGACTGTTTACTTTTAGTTTATTCGTTTATTTGTAAGGGAATAGTACAGAAAAACTGACAGTTACAGCTGCAGTAGCAGTGTCCGATGCACTTTACGCATGTACATAGCTGAAGCTAATTTCCAACACCAGTCCCATGATAGTCATTAGTAGCTAAATTGATCACTAAAATTACATGTTACTGTTTAAAATCTTAATATCAGTGCAAACTGCACTCAGAAACAAGAACAGCTCTTCATGACAACACACAAACAAACAAAACAGAATGCAAAACATTTAAAGCATTAACTTAGGCAAGTGGAGGAAAAATAAACTGACCTCCTAAAAATGACAGACGAAATGTTCGTCTCACAGACACTAATTAGGAAGCAGTTCTCTATGAAATAATTGCTACTGAACATCCCTGCTGTCAGACGAAACCCGTCCTTTCTCACTATACTTTCACACACACAAACACTGTGTCTGACACAGGTTTGACCCATTTACCAATTAGACTGCTCATGGGTTAATGACAACAGTCTAATGGCCACTGCTGTTTTGTCAGATTTTTTCTCTCTTTTGATCATCTAATGCAACTGCAACAACCTATAATAATATTAAAGTGAGCAGCGAAAATAATGGTTTAGAGGACTGGCAGTTGACACCAGACTCTACCCTTGAGGTTAAAGTAATCCAATAATGAAAGCATACAGTAACCCTATAATTATTGTTCGGTATACCTTTCATACAACATCAAGCAATGTCAGACCTGTGTTCAGCATTTGTCAGGAGCAGGCTGTGAACCAGCCCAGCTGGCAGAATAAAGGCATTGTACGTGTCTATAAACCATGGATATGTTACAATTATAACTTTTATATGTATCATATCAAAGTGAGGTAGTTCAGATTGCATGTATGTGAGCAAAGTTTCTCATCAGGAGGAGGAGGGGATGTGGATGGTGTGACAACTCGGTGAGTCGGCTGCCAAGCAGCAGACAGCAGCAGACCACTGTTCCAGACCAGCAAACAATAAAAACAGGTATTTCTGATGACACATTGGAAGATTTCCAGACATGTTTGTTGTGACAAAACCTGGTATTTTAGGGCAAAACTTGACCTTTTCCTAACCCTAACCAAGTGCTTTTGTGCTTAAACCTAAACACACATTAACCACAGTGCTGTTACAACATAACATTTAAAACTGAAAGGTCAGGAAATGTAAAGTTTTAACACATTTGCTACATATGAAACGTATAAATGGAACATATTCATTGGTTTGCACTTTGCAGAAATGTACAGTGCCAACTAGGGATGTGTGCCATTAGTCGACTTGTTGATTTAATGCTGCTTCCCTCCCTCACTTGTACCAAAAAAATTTACATGATTGCATTCACCCATTAAAATGCTGTTGTAATAATCAGGCCTTATTGTTAGATTAGTTGACTACTCTAAATTTAAACTTAATTGACTGTTGATTAAGTCCCGCCCCTTTGTGATGGTCCAACAAGCTGTCAGAGTAAGCATGGAGCCCACACTGTAACTAACTGCACTCCCTGAAGAAATATTATCATATTTTGTGACGAAACAGTGATTCCAGAGAGAAGCAGACAGAGGGGTCTACAGTCTGTGTTTGAAGGATATATCCAGGATGTCAAACTGACTCAGCAGCAACAACAGGTTAAAAAGACAAAGATAGTTAGAAGCTAAAGCCGAACTATAGGCTACAGATCACAGTGTAAAAGTGAACCACCACATCACTGCTGATTGCCAGACAATGAATATGAAGGGAAACTTTGCTGATACTGAACCAGCTGTGTGGCATCACAGTGTGTGCAGATGAACAGTGCTTGGCTTTGCCCACATGCCGCTGCCAGCACCTGGACCTCCACCACCGGACGGCAGGGATCTCCAGGGGAAGTCAAACAACGTTCATCTGCACACACTGCGTTGACACAGAGCTGTTTGAATATAAGCATAGTTTCCCTGCTTCCCTTCACTGGTTCCTGTACAGCAGGGTCGGTCTTTTTTCCACTGTTATAATCATTAAAAAGCAAAAGCAGCATGTGTATACATTCAGTAGGCTATATCTTCAGTAGCTAGCTAGCTAACCCTACACTTTTCAGAGTTTGATTTTGGTTTTGGAACAGGGCAGAAACGTATATCTTTTCCAACCTCTCCAGGTAACGAGTAACATTAATACACGACGTGCCCCAGGCACAACATTTAACTCCAAATCCACAAAACCAGCCTGAAAATGAAGGAAATCCTGGTCTGAGCTGGCCCAATGCTACGTTAGGATTGGCCATTCTGAATCGGGGGTGGGATTTAGGGAAGGGTCAATTCAATCTGAGTTTAAACGTGAGGGAAATTAGTAAGAACATCCCTAATGCCGACATTTATTTGAGCGATTGGGTTGTGCAAACCCAGGTCAGATAATAACTGTGTGGTTGTATTGTGTTGGTCTGAAGGGGAAATAACAGACATTTCCCTTGGAATCATCCTGAGATCTTCTGGTTAAAATCCCTCATCTGTCTGAATTAAAGTCACAACTACCCTGTCATTCCTCCAGACTTAACTGCCACCTCAGTAAAATGAGCCGGCACTGTGCACAGTAATGTCACATTCCTTGGTTTATTAGGTAAATTAATAAAAACTAATTTAAAGAAATAGCAAAATCAGTGAAAACAAGTAGACATCAATGTTCATTGGCGTGATACATACTATTATGTATTCATTAAGATTAATAAAATTACACATGCAATGCCCCTCTTTTGTGAGCAGCTTGGATAATGCCGTGATTCAGTAATCTGGTGGCGTATTACTGTAACCGTGCCTCCAAAAGCCAGCTTTTTTTGCCCACATACTTCCTCTTCCTGCCATGAGTCATGTCAGTTTTACATGGGTGTGTGGTGAGAATTAGAGTTACCTTGTTCTGTATACACAAAGCAAAGGCTCCACTAAGTGTGACCATGAAAAGCAAATGATGTTTTTCAGTCCGCAGTTGATAGATAGCATCTGCTTTGTTGTTGTTACCCAACAGCAAAAAGGACAAGCCTGTACCTGCGAGGGATGATGATGAAATGCGTGCGTGTTGTGTAATGTGGTTTGTGTTTTGGGGCGTAAAGTCGAACAATCTTCACAGTGTGTCGAAAGCTCACCTTGATGCCCTTGCCATCATGAGCTATTCCCTGAGAATACATTGTGTGTGTGTGTGTCACTTTGTCCAGTGCATTACGAATGAATAATGTATGACATTCAGCTGTGTTTGCACGTCGGGCAACACCCACATAATCAAGATGAGACAGAAAAACAAAGACAGACAGACGGCGAGAAGCAGGGAGATTAATGCAACACAATTGCATGAACCTTACTAAAATTATTTTTAATGAAGATCCCAGATAATTAGTTCTGCCTCATGCAACGAAAGAACAAGTGCACACAGCTGTCCTTCTTCATGACACGGGAGGATTTTACCCACACTGCTGCCAAAAACAAGTCATAATTGTATCTGCGTTGTTCTGTTATTCAGCGTGGCCTGGTGGCTCGGCTGCTGACACCGTCTGTATATTAACACCTGCAGTAACACAATGTAATAATACCTACAGTAAGCCGGGGTATAAGGATCTATTGTTGCCCAGATGTTCAAGTGCTTGTTTCACGCAAAGGCCTTTAATTGCCACATGCAGCATAATCATTTGCAATGAAATAAATATAGGATATTCCTCGCAACCACCTGTCAGCTAATGATTAGGAAAATTACATGTGGTGCTCTGTCCATGTTGCTGCGTCAGCTCTGCCGTAATTTGAAAACAAAGGAGATTTAAATAAATATACATTAATGTCACCACGGCCACCTGTGAAGGTAGAAGGAAAGACCTTTCACTCTATAGTAATTACTGCAAAAGCTGTGTTACTGTGGTAATTGTATGCATGTAAGATGTATGTAGGTCTACTGCAAAGTAACTCTTATACAAATGATTAGAAAAAGATTACAGTGCAATCACATGCATGCACTTACAAGAGTGAACACCCATTCAGACGCATAGGTGCCGTTATATATAATTATAAAACAATCACGGCAATCAGAGCTTTCAAGTTGAAAGAGAGGGTAAAAAGAAATCTGAGTAATATGTGGCACAGAAATGACAAAGAAAGGGAGAGAAAGTGACTATGAGAGGTGATGGATGGAAGGAGATGCTGACAGAAATTTCACATTAATACTCTACATTAAGAGCCCATATGATGAATAATTAATCTGCTGGAAAGTGTAGCAATTTTTGCTCCTGGCAGGCTAATGCAATGTAAAAAAAACACCACCCCTGTGGCTGTGGCTATGAATGTATACAGAAGTTTCATGGACTGTAAATTTGCATAACTGATTTTTAGCTGTTTTTTTTGTGACACTCAGCTTATAACATAAAGGCACAATTACATCTCTGAGTGCACAAGCGTCAGCTCTATATAATCAAAGGTTATCTGACAATGCAGTGTGTAATCTTCCGAGCCGATGTGAAGTGTGGCGTGAGAAATTGGAGTGTATTACTTTGACTGTGCAGTGACTCAGCTTACATTAAATCCTAGATAGAAGAGTGGCACTCTTGAATCTGGTTGGTCCCAGCTGGAGTGTTGCCGTCTGCCTGCTGTCTGTCAGTCTGCTGACTGTCAAAACCCACACAATATGTCAGGTTGATTCCTACGACTATACGCTCTACATGCATGGGCCTATGCATGTCTGAAAGAGGCAGAATAACCTGGGACATGTGTTCGGATTAGGAGAAATGTTAGGATTGCGAATGTGTCCATACTTGTTGATAGATTGTGAAGGAGCTTTGCACAATAGTTCTCCCCGTGAGCAAAGCCCAATCCCTTTTACCTCATAACCCCACATGCACTCATGTTTAATTTAGATGAAGCGCACACTGCAACACAACTTTTGTTTGACAATGAAATGTTTCACTTTATCTTTTCTCTGTTTATCTTAACCCATCTGGATTATTTCCCCATCCCTCCCCGCCTTGCTCTCTCACTCCTCTTCGGGAAGCTTCTTAGAATAAATATGACCGGAAGGAATTTCAAAAGTTTTTTTGTTTTTTTTTCTGTGTTTCATTCTCTTGCTTTTTGACTGTATCAGAACAAAGAGCTTTTGTTTACTTATTTATACGTTTCTCATTTGTTTCAGAGATCATTTGTGTAACAGGGCTCATTGTATCCCCCGTGTGCCTTGTGAGTTTACAGCTGGGATTCGTCAACAAAGTGGGCTCACATGTGAGTCCATGTTTGTGTGGTTTCACATGTACGTTTGACATGTAATTTGAAGCGACACCCGCATCTGTATGTGCGCGTTTGAATTAATGTATGCATCTGAACGTGTATGTGATTGGGTGCGAATTGGCTCTTCACACTTCTCTGTGTAAAACTGACACATTCATGTGAGAGAAATCCCATAAATCATTCATATACTTTTGGGACTTACTATGAAAATGTGTGTATGATGAAATAAGTGAACAAATCTCTCTTTCTCTACATCCAACCTCGCTCTGCTGTACTACTGTATGTAACCTTGCTGACACTAGCTCAATAGATAGCGCTGTGAGGGTGCTGAAATATTGAGATAAAAAAAAACAGGGTCTGAAACAGAGCTGAACAATTACAAAAGACATTGTTAAAGAAAAGAAGAAAAAAAAAAGCTGTAGCTATCAACACTTTATCTTCTAGGTGACGGACCCTGTTATGAAGTGCACACAATGCAGATGCCTCTGTTTCCATGGAGACCTATTGTGATCCCCAGCACCCACCATACTTGCAAACATTCCTTTGAATCCTTTTTTCTCTAAGCAAATACACTTGTGGATAGTTGCCAAAACGGGCATGAGGGGTCAAAGGTGATCTCATCATCAGTGCTACCATGATGCCGGGCTCAAATAACGTCACAGCTGCCTTTTTAGCTGCCTGCCTGTGCAAACTGTGCCATCACTCGCCCATGCAATAAGGAGTCTGTGGAGAACTGAGCTAAATTTAGGTGCAGCAATATGTAGACCAGGTGTAATGCACATGGCCTACCTAGCCGGCTCTGTATTAATTCAGCTGCGGTGGACCTGGATAGACCTGTGGAGAAGATGAGCCAATAGCCCACATGCTTCATACCAGTGTCTAATCCCATTCTGGCTTACTTTTTGTAGGCAGCAGTGTCTGCTAAAGCCTTTGTTTTCTCTTTATAAACATGCTAAAAGCTGTCTCTGTTTTCTCTTAATGCCTTGACACAGTTTAAGACAGAAGGAGGAATGAAAAAGAGCCCATTTTTCATTAACACTTTGCTTAACTGTTATTCAGATGAGAAGTTACGGTTTATTAACGTACTGTACTCTGTAAACATCTTTCTCAGTGCCTCTGGGCTTAGACCCACTTCACCAGTTGTTCAGGAAGTTTTATCTGAGCTGAAATCCACGAGCACAGCAAAGGGAGAAAAACCATTTTTACTGCTTCCAAAAAAGAAAAAAAAAAACGCTATTCATGTTGCATTCAGGCAGTGTTCGGAACTTGCAATTCCCAGTTGATAAAGAGAATACCAGATGGGTCCATTGCAATTACTTTTTGTATGCGCATGCAAAGGCCTGCTCATTTATTTATGTATTACAAAGAAGGGAGCTTTGGGTTTCACTAAGTTTGAGCTTTTGGGGTTCTATATTTCTGTCCTTTTCCAGAAAGCAACGCTCTTTCATAGCTTCCCCACCAAAGCAGTATTATCTCATCGTGCTACTTTCTGTTTCCGTGCAAACTCCCATTCACCCTGTCTATTTTGAGATCCTCCAAAATATTGCAGCAAGAGAGTCGTGCAAATCAATAAACCTCAGCATATGTCAAAGTAATGCTTGCTTTAGCTACTTACGATCTGAATCAAAGAGGGATGGAATCTGCAACTTGCAATCCCTGAAAGGTGAATTGTTGTGTGCTGGTGGGGGGAAAGAAGTGTTTGTTCTGATAGTTCCCAGGCAGAGTGGCACCTCATTATGCTGATTGCCAGTTGTGCGTATGGCAGTAGGAGTAGGGGGAAAATAAGGTGGTGTGAGTGATATAAAATGTCTGCCTGTAACACACTGACTGCTGGGTTGAATTATGCATGAGAGAGTGACTTTTGTGATCAGCACAAGACAAGTAAACACCATAAATGAATAGGCTCGTATCAGAAAAAGGGTTTGTTTCCTCTTTTCCTTTTGAAAGACCCTATCATTACACACTTTAATATGCAGTATAATGTGATTTGGTGCCATAATGATTCATGTCAGCCCTCAAAAGGTGGTTAAACTTCACCCTGCAAAATAAAAAGCTGAGGAAAATTGGTAGCTTTGGAGGTTTAATTACCCTCCACTTGGCTTAACCCATTCAAACCATCATGGCCTAGAATTTGAATTTCAAAAATGCAAATGTGGCCTCACCCATAGTGGACGGTGTCCCATGCTGCCGGGGCGTGGTCTTGGATAGGGGGGGTGGGGGCAGACAAGGCAGCACGCTGTTAAGTTTTCAAACTGCACAGGCAAACAAAAGTGGCAAGCAGGAAGCAGGGGAATAACCTTGGGAGAAGAAACGCGGTGGACTGTTTCAGTCTGGGACCAGATCACAGCATTTGTCAGACAGATTATAATTAAGCAGTAGTGTTTGAACTCATGAGTAAAGCAGCTTTTTTTTTTTTTTGGAGCTACTAAGCCGTCTTGTCGGAGACATTTTTACGCATTGTGACTGAGGACACACCGGCTCAGGTGTATTGGTGGTACAATTAAGATCCCAGTGTTTGGAGTTCCAGTATTCATTGATTAATCTGATTTATTGTGTCAGAGCACAAAGCCTTGTCTGCTTCATCTAGAGCGCCCGCCCATTGGGCTTTCTGCGGAGCGATAGTGGGAGATTGATTATAGTCTCCGGGATTTGCCGTGGAGAAAGCCAGAGCCTGCTTGGACTGCGATTTGCTCTCCCATCAGCGAAGGGGAGGAAAATTATAGCAACGACTTATTTCAGCCTGACTCCACACGGACAGCACTCTCTGATCCCTCCTGTGCGCATTTAAGCCTCCTGTCTGTAATCAGGTTTTTTTTGTGTGTCTCCAAATACGCGCAAGACAGTCACGCCGGACTTTTGTCTTTTACCGAGGAAGCTGCGAGTGTGAATCGCCTCCGCAGTCTCAGATGCGTAGTAAACGGAGAGTGGGTTGGGTCGCCTAGGCGCCTGGCATACGCACACGTCGTCAGCGATAAAAGCGAGATAGGTGAGGGGGGGAAAGAGACACCCCGAGGCTTTTCATTGCAATCAGGAGGACACCGGAGAGGTGAGTCGGACACTGGCAAACCGCCGGACTCGCACCGGCTTGTGGATTTGACTCTCAAGACAAATCCCGGCCGCTTTTGTCGCTCGGGGATCCGCAGATCCTCTCCCTGATTCAGGACCAGCGGTTAACCACACTGTCAAACCCGACCAGACATCCCCTCCTCATCTGAAGGGAATATTACAAGTGGATCTGCGGGGCAACACACAATGGCAACCGGTGCGCTCCTTCTTGCCTGTGCGCTGCTTGGTAAGTCATCTGAGGAAGCTCTCAGCCTTTCAGCTTTCATCTGTGCCGCTAATGTGCCTCTGTGTTTGGCTCATAGAGGCGCACCTGTGTGACACATGTGCATTATAGTTGGGCAAGCAACTAATACTCATGGTGAGTCAGGTGGAAGTAGTCTACATCGATAATCACTGCGATAATGACAGATGCCCGTGAACAGCTGTGTGTGTGTGTGTGTGTGTGTGTGTGTGTGTGTGTGCTGAACTAGGTTAATGTGATATTTGGACTTCTAGTCACAGATTAACCCTATACAGTCTGACCTCTTGTGTTCATGAACTGATCATATAGACATCCTGCCATTGTGTGAAGGTAACCTACACACACACACACACACATAAATGTACACATACATACTGTATATATTACACACACATTATAGACACACCTGGATGACACACCACCAACACCCCCAGGCTATGAAGTCATCCAGTGGGTGTGAGGTAGGCTACCAGCTTTGTAAGTCATCTCTCCAGGGGTTAAAGCTACCATTCTCACACATTTCACCTGCAATTTATTGGATTTCACAGACAAAAGCGAGTTGGGGCATGCACAGCCGATGACACTGGGTGACACAACACAAACACTCACACAGGCATGATTGCTGACACACTCATACAACACAGTGCATCCTGCCTGTGAACTGTCCCAAACAAACACCAGATGGCTTTTCTGTTCCTGGATGGGGAGGCCTGTCAGCGCTGCCGGGGGGACGGAGGAGGGAGGGCGGGAGTGGGAGTGGAAGTGACCCCGCTGGAGGCCCCCACTTGGCCAAGAGGATTACCAGTCTGTGCCTTGCCTCACGTCCCCTTTCCGCGCATCAGAAGTCACTTTCACTGGGATTGAGTGGGCTGTGAATGATTATTCTCCACGAAAAACGTGAGCTGTATTGTTCCGTGTACAGTACAGAAGACTGCACACAGTTAGACTACAGATCTTATCTACAGTGTAGGCTGGAGAACGGAGGGTTTTTTCAGATTACATAATAGCCATGAATCATATGGTTAAACGGGAAGCAGTTTGAGGTGTTGAAGAACATGTCAGGTGTTTGGAAAGATTTTGTTTTATGTGGTGTGTCTGTGTGGCTCCCTGGCACAAATCACAGGAGGACTCAGGATACTTTCGCATGCTGTTATGACACGTTGCCAGCATTATTAGTGATATTAGGCTGGCAGATCTGCTATATGTAATACGCTTCAAAGAAATCCTCCGGAGCTGGAAAAATTAGTTGATTGACAGAAAAGAAATTGGCGACAGTTTTGATGATCATTTTTAAGTTGTTTTGGAAGCAGGGATGGCTAAATGTTCTGGCTCGAGCTCCTCAAATCAAGTCTCTTATAATAGTACGCAGACTATCTTTAAGGCCAGAGTGCTGGTCAGACAAAATAAGACACTGAAGACGTCACATTGGGCTCAGGGACCTTCCAAATCAACTTGGCAAAAGGCTGATTTAATGCAACATTGGTGCCAGTCATGGGTGGATTGTGAGACAATGGGCCCCTGGGCACAGATATGCAAAGGGCCCCACCACCTTTCCTACATAAAAACAAGAAACACAGACTCTGTTGAGGTTTTGCGTCTCTTTGTAGTTGTTATGTATCTTTTTGTGTGTTTTGGGGTTTCCTTGTGGTTGTTATGTGTCTCTGAGGTATTTTTCTGTCTCTCTTTGGTCGTTTAGCCTGTTTTTGTTGTTATTTTATTCTCTTTGCAGTTCCTTTGCATCTCTTTGTGGTATTTTTCTGTCACTTTATGGTCATTTTAGTCTCTTCCTTGTCGGTTTGTGTTAATGTGAGTGCCATTTTGCACTTTGGGCCCCTGAGCCTGTGCAAGGTAGGTGACTTCTGCAATCCATCCACCACTGTGCCAGTATATAAATATGTTTGTATGGCAATATATTGCCATATCAATTGTTTATATGTCTCCTGGTGTGCATGCACAAGCATCTGTGTTAAATGAGATGTGCTTGTGTTTGTCTTTTGTATGTGATCAGCTGTCTGATTTCGCCTCATGTGTCAGCTGGCACGCGTGCTCACACTTGCATTTGTTCAGAAGGAAGAAAGAAATAAAGGTGGATGACAGCTGTGTTAGATGGAGACTGTATCAGTCATTGTTAAACCCGGAGGTGCCACTTACACAATTTTTTGGCAGGCAAATCTTATATTGGGGTTATTTCTGCTGCTGAGTTTGCAACCAGGTGTGAGTGGGTGCGCGTGCGCATGCTCGTGGCGCCGGGGTATATGATATAAAGCGTATAAAAAGAGTTGCCTGAAGGAACGAATGTTTATTAGCTTTACAAACAGGATGTCTTCCTTCCCCCCCTGCAGAGAGTGAGAAAGATGTCATGCGCCTTGTGTGGTGAAACAGAGTGTGCTTTTTTTGGGGTGTGCTTCTGTTTGTGTAAGAGTGTGTTTGAAACGTCCCAGTTTATATAACTAAATTGAAATGTAATATGTGCAAGGCTGGCTGGTTTAACTGTGAAATGCCTGAGTGGTTTCCATTTACTGGGCTGACAGGAGAGCAGCCTCCAGTTGCCCGGTTCAGATGAGCTGCCACTGGTCCTGCTTATGAGCTGGTCTCAGAGCAGCTTGACATTGCACGGAGGGGAAATCTTAAAGCTTATGCCTGACAAGATGCACATTCTGCCACCTGCAGTTATTCACGCGTTTGTCACGATGTGATGTTTTATATATATATCTTGATTATCTCTGCCAACTCGGTGAAACAGGTGCTGTTTTCACCCTGTTCACACAATATCTGAACTCGTTATGAATGCATTTGCACAAACCATTGTCAGATGGTTGGTCGTGGGGATTGGAAAAATGTGATAAATAATTCATACATGTTGGCTAAAAGTGGGGTGTGGCAGTGGGTGTGGCCTCTTATTCAAAGGGAACATAACACAACCAATTAAACGACACAGAATCACACCGACAGCTGCGGCTTCATGTTATAATTCATCTATCTTTAACCCTGCTGCAGCATTTTTTCCACATTATTTTCATTTCCATCCGTTGTTTCCATTTATTTCTATAGGGTATGAAAATATTATCAGCAGACTTTAATCATACATTATGTCTGCGTTCATTTTTTGTTATTTATTATTACTGTGAGCAAAGTCAGCGCAGTGTTTTCAAATTAATCTTTGGTTAATCTACATTTACAACACAGCAGTAATGAAACTTCACTGACACTGGAATGAAAAATAAGCTGCAGACTTGTGTTCACTGTGATGGAATACACAACTCAAGATGAATAGATTCATAAAGTTTAAACACTTTGGGAAAAAGGTCAGCAGTTATTTGAAATATACATGCATTTCACTTGCAAAAACAGTGGTATGATCCTTTAAAAGTGGCTTGCTTCTCCATCCTCCTCCTTCGTAGCTCCTCTGTCTCCTCGTGTGCGGTAGATGTTTTCTTGTTTCCTTTCAGTCATCCTTATCTTTTTAGTTTGACTTTTGATGCTATTTTTTGATCAGTGGTTTCAAGTCAGAAGCGACGCTGAAACAATAGCCTGTTTTCCGGGCTCATTACAGTGCTATTGATTGAAAAGAGAAAAGTTTTAAGTAGTTGAAGTAACGCCATCAAACTTTGAGTTTGAAGCTGGCCCTCCATAATTGGCCCAATCAAACAACATGAAGGTACTTAAGAGCTCATTTCCATTTTCGGCACTATTGTGCCTTTGTTTTTTCTCCCAAACTTTTGTGCAGTGGAAGAAGGGCAGCACTTATAGCCACTTAAGTTAGGATTTGATTGTCCATGTGGTGCTGTGACAATTGTCAGAAATGCTTGAAAGTGGTTAGAGATTGAAGAATCTCATTTTCTATTTCAGACCTACTCATTAAAATGTGTTCATTTGTTAATGTGAATGAAGTCTATAATTAACAGTGGAGGAAATCTGGGACATGGAAGTGACAACTGTATGAACCTCACTTCTTGCCATCTATTTTTTTGACATTATGATGCAACTTAACGAAAAGGTTGGGAAGCCTCATTGTTTGCTTAAAGATATACTCTGCAGGGGAGACTCATACAGCAGTAATCCTTCTTAATCATCACATAAAAGTGTGCGGTGGTGTATTTTTCCACAGAGACTCTGCCTTCTGCCTGTATTTTCTTATTTTCTTTTTATTTTATGTGTTGGGAACATTTATGAGAGCGTACCCCCACAGTGCTTAGGTGAGTTGGGTCTTTATAAAAAGGTAGCGACCAGGTCCTAGACTGTTAGCAGCAGGCATCCAAAGTCCTGTTTCTACCAAAGACTTTCGGTATGGTACCTTTGGAACCAAGAGTAACCCTTCAGACATGGTACCTAGACCCTAGCGTTTACATTGCAAAGAGTACTCTTTTATGTGGGCAGGGTTGTTGTCACTCACTGCTCCGTCCAGCACTCACGGATGGAAGTCTGCACCTCGTCTATCGTCCACAGAACAAAATACAACAGGCTGCAGTGGGAGTCTTTCTCCATGGGATGTTTAAAAATAGTGAGTTTGTGGATTTAGTCCTTTCAGGCAAGCTGGGGGGGTTTAGTGTTGCCGTAGCCCACAGGAACGATGCTCCGCGGCGCCTTTTTTGTCTCAGAGTGAGGACTAGAATATATGCAGTTCTCATAATCCGGTCAAAATTAATACATATAAACGCTTGAAGATCCACCCATTACTAAAAGTGTATGTCATATAAAAAGTAAAGTGATGGTCAGAGTTGTTAAAGTGAAATTTAAGGTGTGCTGATGGATTCACATCGTCAACTCATGCATTGAGTAACATTACAAGTTAACGTTCCACCTAAAAGTCGCCGGCAGTCGGCCCAGTGAATTAAGTTATATTTTTCTCTGACTCCAGCTGCTGTGAGAGGCAGCAAAACATCCTTTCATTTTATAGTTACAGTAATAAAACCCTCCACAGTATGAACAGTGGTTACACGAGCCTCAAAACCAGCCACAACTCAGCCCTGAGCAGAGCAACCGTCTGCTATTGACCAATCAACAGACTGCAGTGTTCACAGCTCCACCTTTTAGTACCAGATCTGTGTGCTAGGTACCCCAACAGAGGGGGGGACCAAGAATGGGGACGGTACAGAACGGTTGCATTGGTACCATCCACAACTTTTCACAGTGGAATCGGAGAAAGAGTGTACTGAACTGAGCCGTACTGCTTGGTGGAAACGGGGCCGAAAACAGTGCAAATATAACAAAACACCAAATGAGTGAATCTGGGGTTGGCTTTTACTTTCACTGTCACTGCCCAGCGTGTTAGCAAACAATAACATACCATTTTAACTGCCTAGATGCCGAAGAGCAAAGCAAAGGGTATTTGAAAAAAAAATCCCTAATTGTTTTTTTGGACTGTCTCACTTTTTAAGGTCATGTGGATGATGAGGTCAACGCACAGGCATTTCAACCTTTGTCAGCATTCAGAGTTTGCTTTGACACACCCTCATGCCCACCACAGCCTCTCCTCTGTCCCAAATAAGAAGGACAGCTGCACGCTTCCACCCCAAAATGACAGGGATTTCAGCTTGTGTGTGGTCAAGCCGGCGCGTCCTCTCGCTGTGCATCTTGAGTCAGCTGTTCTCCCACTGGGGAATGCTTTCCATGTGTTTGTAAGCCTCAGCTGACACAACACAGAGTGCAGTCTAGACAGTAAGGGAAAAATGCAATAGCTCACTGTCTCGCTGTACGCATGTAACGCTATGTATATGCTATGGAAAAGTTTGACGTGCGTGCGTGTGATTGTCCCAAGTTTTGTCGCTCATTATTATTGCCTGTTGTTGCCACCAGAAACAAGAGGACCTACTTCTCTCTGTTAGGGGAGATGCAGGCGTGTGCAGCTGTCTGATTGTGGTGCTGTTTGCTCCCCTTGTTATTTTCTTTGCCTGCTACATCTCTCTAGTTGCACGCACGCTTGTTTGCATCATAAGCACTAGACCCACGTCTTTGTGTATACCCATGACAAGACGCCTTTTGTGCTATTGTTTTTTCATATCATAACATTGTTGACTCAACTGACAGAAAACAAACAATAGAAAAGCAGAAACAAGACAAGTCAGCTTGGCTATCATCCACCAACTGTGTGGTAGGTTTCAGTAAATATTCATTAAAGGGATGGGTAATGGAAATGCGAGCCATTCGTGGGTCAGTGTCAGGACTGAGATGTCCTATTAGTCATGGATCAATAGAGCTGGATGAGGGGTTTGTGATTGTGCTTGTGGACTTGTTGCATCAGGTGCACCCAAAGGCGAGTCAAATACTGGTTACTGGTGTCTACTACCCACAGGGCACGTAATGGCCCCGTAATACTGACTTCACAGTCTGCCACTGAAACTCACACCCAACTTCCACTGCAGTTTTACCACAACCCCACTGTCCTCTTGTAATGAAGTTTCCTCCTCTCTCCGTCCTCTCTAAGGTGAAAAGTTAGTGTGAAGGAAGAAAGCAACTTTTCCTCCAATGGAGCTGTCAGAAGACATCAAGAAAAATTTTTAAGATTGAAATGGCTTTATTGCGGGCAGAGCAGTAAATCAAAACTGACGTTAGTTGTGAATAATCACAGCTTGTCTTCTCATGCAGTGTCTTGTTTTTTTAATGATGATCCTCCCCCGTGACCCAGATCTGAGCTGTAGTCTCTCTCCAATCCACATGGGGAGATGAGTGACTGTGTGAAGTGAAGCAAAGTTCTTGAGGGAGACTTCCTGCCTGCCACAGTGAATCAGGAAAGTGGCTGGAGCCGAAGCCGGAGCAGAGGCAGCGTCTGCTTTGTGTCAGATTTTGACTCTGCCGCAGCACCTCTGGTTTTATTGTCAGGACTGACCCACATCACAGCTCCCTGCTGAGCTTGCACAGTTCTGCCTGCGCACTTGGTCACGCCTGAGATCGTATCTCATGTTGTGTGAAAACAAACCAACAACAACCCTTTAGCCATTCAGTTTGTTAAACCATTGAAGTGTTCTTTTGAGCTGATTTGCATGTATCTCTACTTCTCTTCACTCTAACGCTACTCCAGCTGCCTCCTCCTCCACCAGTGAATAGCCCCTGACCTCCCTCCCCCACTTCTTTCGAACAATACCAGCCCAGCCTACCTCCTCTTCAAAAAACACTAATTAGAAACTACACTTAAGGGTGATCTAAACCAGATATTTTCATCATTCTTACACTGTCAGAGGGAGAATCTGTGTTTAACAGCCACATCTACCTCGGACTATTTCAGAGCACCTTCTTTACCCTGTCAAAAGCACAACCCTGCCCCCTTTCCCTTGGGATTTGGTCTGTTCCTCCCCCCCTCTTCCTTGTTGAGGGTGATGATGACCAGCCTGCGAGAGAATTCCTCTTCACTCCTCCACACACACACACACACACACATGTAACTCACACAAGCACCCACAGCGCTCTGAGCTGCTGTCCTGCGGTGCAGCCACACTCCCCTGCTCCATGCTTGATCCTCCATCAGAGCAGATCCCACGCTGGTGGGATACACACCAGGCGGCGTAACTATGACGACCGCTCCCCACCTGCACACCGCTGATCCATATTCAGTGGCGCACGCTCAGCTCGCTGTGCACATTTAAAGGTGTGTGTGTGCATGACTAAACGTCTACATGCGTGTTCCCCCACCTTTTCTGAAAATCCTCTTACGCAATGATGAAGAGCACTTCACTCACTTTGCCATTATGTTCTGGTAATGTGCTTCTTTTCCGCTTAACACCTAAGACCAAAGCGATGCATGTGTGTGTGTTTGTGTCTAATTGCTTATGCATAAATGCATGAATTTACAAGCGCATGTCTTTTACTGCCTGAAAGGCAAAATGACTGACAATGGCAGAAAAAGTCTGTTTGAAGTAGACTAATTAATAGTTAATTAGTTTCCTTTCCAATCTGCAGCTTAATGCGCAAACGTGGGAACTGATAGCAAGCTGCCACTCATACAAAAACTAACCGCTGTACATAAAGTAGATACAGCTGTCAGGCTTAATTGTGCACAAGCGCAAGATGGATAATGACCGAAGATAGCTGAGTGTTTTTATAGCCTCGCATTCTTTTACAACAATTAACGCAAACATTCAGTCGACGCTGCTGTTACAGTTGCTCGTGACAGGATATTATGAGTTGAGCGTCTTTTGTTTGTTGCGTAATCTGTGTCTGTCTGAAAGTTTTGTTTCGTGGTACGTTTGGGACCACAGTGCTTTGTCATGCAGACAGGGTGGGGTGTGTGTGTGTGTGTGTGTGTGTGTGTTGGGGGGAGGGTTTAGGTTGGGTAGGAGTGGGGGATGGGTAGATGAGGTTAGTGGGGTAGCAGGTGTCCTTATAGAGTTAATGGATTTGGCGATGGGAGTAGATTGGAGCACTTAACATACTGTGTGTGTGTGTGTGTGTGGGCTGATATGAATAAACCACTGTGACAACTTGCCTCTGTCCCTCATCTTGACCCCTTTTCCTCCCACCCTGTTATAAACCCCAATAAACAGTAGATGGGATAATGGTCTTATTCTCTACGAAATGATGATTGGCCCCTTTAACTGCTAACCTAAACACTTCCATGTGGCTCGCACTCGGTCCCGCCACATCATCTATTCATAAAGACTAACTGTAACCATCTGTCACGATGTAAATGTTTAGCGAGCTCTCCATGGGCCACAGAGTAGCAGATTAGACAAGATGATATGTAAACCATGTCATTTGAACTTAAATTGCTTTGATATCTTCCATGTAGGGATACGATTTTATGGATACCATGCCATTGTCAATTCTGCTTATTGGTCACATTCTTTATCATGGAGAAATAAGTAGGCTAAACAGGTTTTCAGTGTCAACTGTTTTATTATCTCTTGAGTTTGAGCACAGTGAAGAAAAAGTCTGTCATCGTCTAGAATGAATGGAATTAGAGAATATTTGTACAGCAGTTGATTTCATTGAGGTTTTATTTGTTAAAGAACAAAAATCTGCAGTCTGCCTGCATGATGCTTAAGTTAATATATCAGGATAACGGAACAGACATGCTGCTTGGTTGAGTTTAGGGCAGGGCAGGGCAATATATCAATATTATATTGATATTGTGATATGAGATTAGATATCCTCTTAGACTTTATATATCCTCATATCGTAAGTGTTGTCTTTTCCTGATTTTAAAGGCTGCATTACCAGACTGTTCTAGCTGTTCTATCATTTTCCTTTACCCACCCAGTCATTATATCTACATTACTGATGATTATTTAGCAAAAATCATTCTTTTCCGCCATTGTTTTCCACCTGCAACTGTCAGAAAAATATGCCAGCGCTGATAAAAGAATGGACAAGTTCAGACACATGCAATTGCAATTGATCAGCAGACAATTCGGAGCGGTTCTCAATTGGTACTGATTTTCGATACCTGTCCCTACCTCCACGTCATGATTTGATATTCTCCAAATGTTGGTGAGAAGCACAGACTGCAGGTTTGAGACCTGCTCTTCTGTCAATTCACTGCTAATGTTCAGTGTGTGTGGTAGATTTTAAAAGCAAGTTGACCACGGCATTTATGAGGAAAATGATGGAGAGAAAATGATTACTTCCTGTATACAGTCCTTTTATTGTCTTTATGTGCAGCTGTTGATTTACTGCTCACATTGTAAATGCTGGGTTGAGTGAAATTCATGTATTCATTTACCAGTATACTACAGCATTCAAGTAGTATCTTGATTTTGCTTGTGTGTGTGTGTGACTTAGCTAGGCCTGGCATTATAGTCGATCTCAAACACCATACTGCTGCATATAAAAACACTACATTTCTTTTACTGTGGCCTTTTGGACGGAGGCATAAGAGTGGCAAGAGAGATATTGCTACGCAACTGCAATTTTTCACCATCTTTCTCGCTGCCTCTCTGTCTTTGAATTATTTATTCATAATAGGACTGGCAAGGAACTGTCTTCAAGCACACACACAATTTTTAGGCTTTAATTATATTTATACGTCAAGATGTCGCTTTAGCTGCACCATATGTGACTATGGTGTTGTAACTGAGTTAAAGCTCGGCACAGGCTCTCCCTGTTGACTGTCGCTGCACTGCTGCAAAGCTAAGTATCAGAGTCATGTAATCATTCTCTAATGAAGTTCCAGAGTAATGCTGTTAATGTTCACTGACCTTCATGTTCAGGGACGGAGCCACAAAGCAACATGTGGCATCTGATAAACAGTGGGAACAAGTTTAGTTTGGCGTCGCTCATGAGAATTTTGATTGAAATTGTTTGAAAATGTTATTTAAAAGACTCGGGGGAATCACTGCACGCTGATTATCTGTTTCAAATGATCACTCAGAATGAAACGATACAATTCAAAAGCTTATTTCCATTGTGGTCAAACAGGAAGGCGAAGCAGCTGAGGGTGTGGGAGGGAGGATGAAGAGGCAGCTGTTCAACAGAGAAGAATGGATTATTATCTGCTCCTTGTTGTTGACACTATCGACATCAGCACCGGAAACGGATGGGAGAAAAATTGAATCAGCCCACATGGAAAAAGTCCCATTTCTGCTCGGCAAGCATTGCCCGTACGCTTACCTACATTTAACAATGTAATGGAAACAGACACCTACGGTGCGCAGTAACACACCGACACAGACGCACGAATTAGCCTTAACCCCCCCCCCCCCCCCCCCGGCTTCCATCCTGGTCTCGCCAGCTGTTAAAAGCAACATCGCAGGTGGGGTCATGACTGTTGTAGCTCGGGGGGCTCATAAATTAGGACTGGTTAGCATAGTGAGAGCAGAGCATGGCATGACCCAGGTGTGACACAACACAGGAGTCCCAGTTACTGTAAGAGCGGCAGGCATTGATTTGAGTCACAGAAATGGAGACTTAAGACAATCTGACATGGACTTGACTGCTGAGACTTGTCTTACATAGACCTTAGCTCCTAAATGGCATTACACTTGAAAGCAAAATGTTTTAACACGGGGCATAGTAAAATCATTGTCTGTATAGTAAATATAAGTCTGCAGCAAGCAGCCGCCTAGTGTAAGTTAGCATAAATGATGGAAACCAAGCAGCAGTCTCCAGGGCTGGAAAATGAAGCCAACGCAGAAGTGCCAAAAACTGCAGTTCCTCAAATGGCTATTTGAAGCTGGCTCCAAAAGTGAGTCAATCCTCATAGAGCCCCATGTTAAAATGCCCAACTTTACAGCAGAAATAAATATGTTTACAGCCTGATACCAAAAACTGTTTTGGTCTCTAGCTAATTTTCCCATTCATAACGTTGAATCTCTATGAAATCTTTATATAACTCATCTAGTCAAATGTTATTAAGATTTAAAGTTATGCATAATTAAGGGCATAGCCACTTTGAGTGACAGGTGGATGCTGTCTGTTGACAAGCCGCTACCACGTAACCATGGTGGAATCCCATATTCACAGAGTAGGTGTCGCCGAGATGTCGCTATTTCGGTGTGGTTTGCGTTCGTTAAAGTTATTTAACGTTTCAAAGGCCTAAAAAAAGTCCTGTTCAGGATTTGGTTGTACTTGAAGACCCTCTGAGGAGTCAGATAATCAGTTTTTTAGCATTTGTTTAATGGACTTAAGCCTGTTTTTCGCCAGCGAAAAATTTGCATTAGGATTATCACAGTAGGGCAGCACAGTGGTACAGTGGTAAGCATTGTTGACTCACAGTAAGAGGGTTCCTGGTTGGAACCTGGGGTGGGGTAGCGCTACTGTGTGGACTTTGTATGTTCTCTCTGGGTACTCTGGCTTCCTCCCACAGTCCAAAGACATGCAGGTTAGGTCAATTGGTGACTCTAAATTGTCCGTAGGTGTAAATGTGAGCATGGATGGTTGTCTGTCTCTATGGCGGCGGTCAAAATGCCAAACTCAAGGAGTCCACAAACCAGTGGGTGACGTCATAGTGGCTGTGTCCATTGTTTTATACTGTCCATGCTGGAGACAGAGGAAAACTGCTAGCCTGGCTGTGTCCAAAGGTAGCACAACCATTTCTTGGCTGCAAGCACTAACTTCCTGATGTCTTGTCATTGCCCACAGCTTAGAAATAGTTAATCTCAAAACCCTTGGTACAATATACTTTAATTAATGACCTGTGGAAGTGCTCGATGGCTGATTGTCACATTTGGACAGAGCTACTTGCCCCTCTCTCCAGTCTTTATGCGAAGCTAAGATGACCAGTTGCTGATTGTATAATTTCATATAGCACACATGCATGCAAGTGTTATCCGTCTTCTCATATAACTCCCGGCAAGAAAGTGAATACGTGTATTTTCTAAAATCGTTTAAAAACAGCTTTGTCCCTGTTGGGAGAGGAAGAGAAAAAGAAGAGCTATGTAAGATAAAGAATTTGCACGGAAACTTTTTGTGCTCCAGCTAGAGATAGAGGGAGTCTCTGCGGGAGCATAAATGTGCAGCGCATTCATGTACTATACATGTATGTCTGTTTTTATGTCTGGTTCTGTCTTTGCCCTCCGGCTACATTTCCTGCTCTCCAAGGCTGTGAACGGTATGGGGAGTCGTCCTCAACCCTGCTGGCTTACTAAAAACTCCCTCTGTGAATTTTTCCCTCCATGTACCTGCTCTCATCTAATAATCCCTGCATATATACCTCTGACATCACCTGGCTCTCTGTACTTGAGCCATACAAAGATGAAATAGTGACGTGCAGTATATCCACTTCATCTTCCCACTCTCCGAATGCTCCTGCACTCTCTTGTTCTCGCTCTGATTAGAGCTGCGTGGATATAATGGGCAGTTGTTGTAACTGTTTGTCAGCTGTTAGAGCGGCCCGCTGGCCTGGCTTACTGGCCCTCTAATGGAAGTTAGAACACTTAGTCTCTCTTGCTCGCTGTGTTTCTCCATGTCAGACACTCACATACACAGTGTCACACCTGCTTCCCGGCTGACAGGCTTCCAGCAGCTAGAATGTTTTCCCTTGGACACTTAAAATCATTTAGCTTTCTCTCCAGCACTGAACCAAACACGCGGTGTCCCTTGTCTGTCTTTAAAACATCACAGTTAATAACTCTGCAGTGGATATGGGATTTGTTAGAGTTTTTGAAGCTGGCAGAAGGGTCAGAGGTTGTTAACGACAGCCCCTGCTACACTGATTTCTACATTCTGAGGCAGATGATGATTATCACCACGGGAAGGACAAGGAGTGCAGAAAGAGCGAGAGAATGAGGCCTGAATTATAATATTTGATACTGCCTAGAGCCTATCAATCAGAGATCCAAGAATCTGAGAAAGCCGTGGGGAAGAAAGCGTGGGGATTCTCATCACTCCATTACATGGTTTACTTTAGGATGACATGCTTACCTAGTGCCATGTAAAATGACTGAGCCAACTATTCACATTCTTGCTCAAGGACAGTGTCAGGATTTACACTGCGTCAGCACAGGCACACATTGCCTTATGTCAAATTTAGATGTAGAAGATGAGAGGAAATTAAAGAAAAGGCAATTATAATGTTGCAGGGTGCAACATAATGGAGCCCATACAGGGTTTTATTTTGTTGCACGATTTCAGGCACGAGTCATATTGCTCCGTGCCCATATCCTTTATAAATGTTAACGTTTCCCTTACATGAAGATGTTTCCTCTTTCTGCCGCTTTCATCTTTCTCCCTCCAGTTTTCCCTCATCTTGGAATCTCTCTGTCTCCCTCGCACTCGTGCTCTCTCTGGTAATGATGTTAACAGGGTCAAATCCTTTCGGGGGCCTAAAGGGAGAAAAATGCTGAGTGATTTTGGAGAATGGTTAACCAGGGCTGAGGAGTGCAGAGAGGGAAATACTCTTCATGTTATTCATCTATCTCCAGCATTTAGTTCTCTGTGTCACACATGTATGTGCAGCACATAAGTCAGCGGTGCGCTTGTATATTCACTTAGTTCTCGGCATCTTTGTGGTGTTCCTAGCACCCCAGAGGCTGCTGTCGTTTTCTCTTTTGCTTCTTTCTTGTTCCTCTTTTTCCTTTCCTCTCACCATGCGATACTTTCTTTGCTCATCGCTACCTCGCTGTCTGCGAATCTTCACAAGATTTTAGATCTGTGGGATGAGTCTGAACCTCCCTTGGGGAGATAGGACATTGACTAGGTCCTTTTTTTTTTAATGTCTCGCAAGCATGTTCGTAATTAATTCATATTTCACCGGCTGGAGTTGCTTTAGTTCCCCCGCTCTTCAACTTTCCCCGAAAGTTTTTGTGGAAAAGTTTGAGGACAAGGACTTGCTGTTCACACACCATCAGGGGTGGGAAATACCACACAAATTGGTTTTGATCTGAACCTAAGTAATGCCAGGGCCAGAATTAGCAGCCGTATTGATATAGTTACAGATGTGTTTTATTTTCAAAGCCCCTAAAATTTGGTTTCACATTTTCAAATATTTCTCCATATCATTAAATATTCATTACTGGATAAGCAACACTTAAAGTTCAGAAAGAAAACATTATTAGTAAGTATTAATTTAGAGTTTAAAAGTCAAAAACTCTGCTAGTCTGCTTCACCAGAACCGTGTTGGTGTGCTTTATAATTTCCTAACAGTGTAAATCATTGGTTCTCAATCAAGGGTCTGGGGACCCTGAAAGGTCCTTGAAGGAGTTCAAGGAGGTCCCCAGAAAAAATGGGGATTAGTTTGTTTTCACTAATTAAATTACTATAGAAGCCCAGTATGAGTAGAAGTGCTTTTATCCTGCTGAATTGTGCTCTCCCCCCGTGACCTGGAAATCATTCACCCCCTCTCAGCCATCAGGAGGATCTTCCAATCTTTTAAATGCACCTCGAGGAGACAAGGTGCGAGGAGAGAGAGGAGGTTTCCGGAGGCGCTTAGAGTAAGGAAACACAAGTGTATCCTAAAAGTCGCTTCCTTGCATCTCTCTCACACATTCTTGCCGGGAGGAGCTAAGACAGTAGGAAAAGACTTGAGTAAGGGAAGCGAGGAGACACGTTAGCATGATGAAAAACACCCTAAGAATCATAAGAGCGAATATTCTGATCATAGGTTTCACTTCCTCCACGGTTATCTCCTCAACTGTATTTAGGGATCCTTGACACAGAAAAGGTTGAGAACCACCAGTGTAAATCTTGCTGCAATGCCTGACATCACCTTTTACCAAATGAGCATCGCAGACTTCAAACCAGTGAAAAGAACCCACAGAAAAACTCAAATACAGAACTCTCTCCTGTGAAATAACAAAAGCTGTTTTAACGACAGCAGAAAACGTTGGGTTTTATGTAGGACCATAATCGCTCCAAGCAAGAGGATGATTGGAAAAAAAAAATAGATTTCAGGGCCTTTAGAAGTGGCCTGTCCTCTATTCCATGGGGCAGAGCGATGTGTCATGATCTATGGTGTGAATGTGTCATTAATTTGCAGCCTGTGAGTGCTCATTCCCACCAAACAATTTGCCAAACAAAAAGCATTTCTTTTTTACTACTCCCTTTTAATTACTCAAACACACGCGTGTGTTTTAACAGATGATGCTCATCTTTCATTCTGTGCGACTGTGTGTTTGTGTTCTCGTAACTAACGAGGTGACCCCTGACTGCATGCACAGAGCAGCAGCGGGAAAGTAGAGCACGTGTACTAAATGCATGGGCGGATAATGAGACAATGGGCCAATGGGTACAGATGTGCAAAAGGCCCCACCACCTCTCCTACATAGGAGGACACAGACTTTATACCAGTTGAGTGCTTTTGTTGTTGTTTTGCATCTATTTGTAGTCTTTATGCATTGTCTTATGGTTTTGTTTATGTGTGTGTTTGTAGTTGTTTTGCACCCTTTTGCGGCTGTTGTGTGTCTCTTTGCAATTTTCCTTTTCATGTCTTTGTAGTCATTTTGAGTATCTCTCTAGTCCGTTCCTGTTTATTGAGCATTTTACAAGTAAAGGCCAGGGGGGCTTCTGACACTATGCCCCTGTGCCTGTGCCAAAAGGCCCATTCAGCAATCCATCCATGACTAAGTGTGCACATGATATGATGTCAGGGTCTTGTTGGAGGATAAGAAAGAAACATTGTTTTCAGAGTCAGTTTCTCTACTCGAAATAAAAGTGGGTGAAATATAGATGATGGAGGTGGATCCATGTCACTACTATCAGTACTCAGTGACTTAGTTTTGGTAGTACTGACACTTGAAGTGAGGTATCTGCCCACCTGCCCTATCTTGCTGGCAGGTCATCCCAAAAAGTCAACTGTTTTTCTGTGTACATACATGTATGTGTGTGTGTGTGTGTGTGATTAGGAATGAAAACACAGTGAGCAGAGGTGATGGACAGCTCGAATCGCCACATTAGCACATCTCCACACCGCTGTGAATGTCCTCTATGTTACTTCCACCCTGCAGCGTTTTTATTATACACCTTTCTTGGTGTATAATTATCATGTGTCATAGACGAGTGATGGTGTGAGTGGTAGGCATGAATGCTAGTGGCCTCCCTGCTGTTTCCACTGAGAATAAGACACTGGCCACAAATGATTGGATTAGTATTTAACCCCACTTCCACTTAGCATAATCCTCTTTGCAGCTTTCCGTGTGTGTGTGTGTGTCTGTGTCTGTGTGTGTGTGTGTGTTATGTGTTTGGAGTCATCTGCCCCCATTGCTCCAGCCAACGAACATCAAGGTCAGTTAGAGAGCTTGTCCGTGGTCATTCACCATTATCTTACATGGGACGCATGTTTCCTGCGTCCAGTCAACAAGCTGTGTGGGAAGCGACTGGCAGCAAAGATGAGAGATGAGACACAGGAGAGGGAAGCCGGAGTGGGTGAGGTCGAGAGGAGGAGAGGGGTAGAAAGACATCCGCGGTATGCAGAGATGGAGATGAGTGTTAATAATAGAAAATCCGAGGCCTTGTTGAGCAAATATGGGCACTCGGCGATCGAGGCAGCGCAGCCAGAGGTGAAGAAGTGGGGGAGGTTGCGGGCGCAGGATTATTGTGGAAGGGTGGTGGAATAGAGCAATCAGTTGAAGGTCTGCAGGGTTTGGTATGTCATTGTCAGCCTTTCTAAACAGCCTGCAGAGCGATGGGCACTTTGAAGTTTCACAGAGCTGCTTAAATCCTGCCTGAAAAGATGCAGAGAACCGCGAGGCACAGAGAAGAGACAGGAATATACAGAGAGAGAGAGAGGGAGAGAGAGAGAGCGACGGGGCAGGACGAAGGGAAGGATTGACGATGGGTGAAACACGCAGGAAGGGAGTGAGAGTAATCAGAAGTAAGGAGGCAGCTTGTTTCAGGAGGATGACAGGAGACAGGCGTGCGGAGGAAAGCTCTTAGTGCACCAACACAGTATGAGTAGTATGGTTTTTTGGGATGTATGAGTAATATGTTTCCAGCAGTTCTGGATGAGTAGCTGCAACATGAGAAGCAGTGATGCAGCGGAACAGCTCTGACCTGATCTGAGCTGGATGTGGGTAGACCGGGTGCCGCCAGATTAGCACACTGACATCACAGTGAAGAAAAACAGGGAACCAAAGTCTGAGTCAGAATGGATGGCTGCCTCTTACCTAATGCATCCCATAATATGCTCAGCCAGATTCAGTCAGCGCACTTCACTATAGGCTTTCTGTCAATCTTAGCTCAGGGTGTTTGGTGTTTGCTCAATGTGGAAGGATTTCCTGTGCTAACTGGCTTTTAAATGCCGGCGGCCAAATGTTCTGCAGGTTATGGCCTTTAGTTTTACAGCAGTGTGGTATGACAACATGTGCAGGTGGACAGAGATGTGCAAAGATGTGGGTAAAGGACTGGCAAGGTGCCAGCTATATTAGCTGCTGATAAGACGAAACCTCTCAAAGTCTAACTTTTCCAGAAGTCTAAAAACAAATAAATCATTTTTATCTGAGCTGCTGACAGAGATTTTGTTAAAGGTGCAGTATGTACTTCTGGAGGAAGATGAGCCGTTTTCTCATATGAACTCTGGACAGTGTGCAGAGAATCACGTTGCGGACATAGTCTGGAGTTTCCCTTTCCTATGTAACACACAACAGGATTGCCTGTTTGTTTAGGTGAGGGGTGGAGCCTGGGTAGAGCACACAGGAAGTAGGACATGAGGCAGATTACACTGTGGTCACATAGCTGGTTTGTAGTTTGGTCATAAACAGTAGAATCTCCTGCTGTTCCTTGAACTCGTCTGATGATTTTGGTGTCGACCCTTATTGGCAGCATCTCTGGAGTTCAACATTTTTGTCGCCGTCTTCGTTCAAATAGCCCTTCTTCTTCACTCCAGGGGCCAAATGCATTCAACTCTGTGTAGATGACTAAAACTGTGTACGCACAATGACTGAAATGTGCGTATGCGTTCTTTTCGTCAGATTTATAAAGCCGCGCATACGCCTGATTCCGTTTTATGAATCTTGATCATTGTGCCACTGGGTGCACAGGTGCGAGACACATTCTCACAGCCACAGTTCACCAGAAATGGATGTAGAAATGCCCTTAAACGGGGCGTCGGTGGCTTAGTGGATAGAGCAGGCACCCCATGTACAAGGTTGTTGCCGCAGCGGCCCGGTTTCGAGTCCAGCCTGTGGCCCTTTGCTGCATTTGTAGCATCCTTAGCACTACTTAATTACATTTCTGCAAACTATCATTATGGTAAAATCTCAATTATTATTATTAAATGTCACATGGATGATCAATGATTCATTCATAACGCTCATGTGGAAACTGACTTTACTAAGTGCTGCACAGGATAAAATTAAACAATCACTGACAGGGAGGTGAATAAAAATAATGATGAAATTTATCACTCATGAATAATTAAGATCAATTTTCATAATGCGTCTTTGATTGACATTTTACAGAAAGCCGTGTGAGCTGCAAAAATAATCAGCGAAGTTGGCAAACCACCCAAAATAATGCTTTCCGTCTCAACTAATATGTAATCTCCTCCTTATTATAACACCCACAGCTATCTCAGGTAAAACTATGTGTATGTCTGGTCTGAAGAATGCATGAGGTGCGCACATACCAGTTTATGTGAGGAAAAAGGTGCATGGTTATTGTGCATTCACATCGTTTATGTGTACGGCCTCAGATGTTTGTTTTCTTCCAGTTTTTCATGAGCGTCATGATAGAAACGCTCCCACTAGCTTGCTGTGAATTCTCAAGACAATTACTTTCTCTATCCAAACATGGGTTCAGTAGGACATTACACAGACTTTGTACTCGGGAGCTGGCAGGATAAAGTCTGTTTCATGTCTGATACAACTGATTCAGACATTTCCATTCTCACATACAGCTCCTGTGGGTAATGTCCAGATAATTTCAGGTTTGCAATGCATGTGTGATAGGGGCTGTAGTTGGCTGCTGAGTCTTATTTCCAGGTCAAATACCAGCGCAGTGGGTCGGTGGTTCAAACCAAGGTTGTCAGTATTTGACAACCTGGGAATGACACTCAACAATCAACTATTTTTTCAGGACTGCATATTGAACCTTTGAGTGCTTACTTTTTTATTGATTATCTCCATTATATTTATGTCAAGACAGCATCAGGGTATGCCTCATATTATCCAGCAGCACTGCATGAATGATGTAAGCAGTGTGCGTGTGGAAAATTAATAAGCACAGAATTCTTAAGGAATACATTTGGAGCTCCAGTTGACTCAGTTTATAATTTCAAGCCTCATATAGTATTCCTATAATATTCCTATAGGGACATATCTGTTAGGGTTCGGTGACATTACAGTAATCTTAACATTCTTTAAATGTGTTTGTTATTAGTACTGTCGCTATGATACTACTATGATATGATTTTCCAGCTGTAACTTAGAGGCAGCTTATTTACAGATAGTTGGACCACTTGGCAAAATAAACTATTTATTCCCCATATCTTTTAAGAACAATGTTGACCTATCTAAAGTTTAAAGTTGCGGCATTCGTTGGTAGAGTTCCCTGATTTATATCTCGATGAGTCCTGTGGGGGTCCTTCAGGAGAAATCGAGCCATAAGGAGTGGTTACTTGGTTTAATTTTCTCTTTGGTATGCCACTGACTGAGTTCATCCAACTGATGAGAACTGAGGCCACACACCTCAGTTGGAAATCATAGATTTGTAAATATTTTATCAGCCTATGAATGGATTGTGTCTCAAAAAGCGAGTGATAGACAAAAGACCTGAAGCTCCTCCAAGTGCAGGAAGGAATATAAGACATAGATCCACACACACACACAGTCAAGCATGCTCGTACATAGACACGCATACGCAGACGTAAATGGACTCGCACTAATAACAGTGAATGAAAGGTGGGGGTGTAGTGTAAGTGTAAGAGAAAGTTACTATGAGAGGGGAGAGGATGTTGAAGTTAAAAAGCTGTTCTGGTGAATTATTAATGCCAAGTATTGTGCCCACAGACACAGCATCTTACAGACTTTCTTTTTCTCTCTCTCTCTCAGACACACACACACACACACACACACACACACACACACACACACAGCTGCAATCCCCAGTTGCTTGTGCAGACAGGAAACAGCGCGCTTGTCGCTCTGTCTGGATTTGGGGGGTATGTGTAAGTGCTCTGTTGTCTCCGGCCCCAATGAGAGGGATGTTTGTAGTTGTTCCCTGAATGGTGAATGCGGTGTGTGTGTGAGTTTGGTTTGTGTATGTGTGTGTGTGTGTGTGTGTGTGTGTGTGAATGCAAGGGGTTGAGGCAAGATTCACATATGCTGTCTGCCTAAATATAGGCTACAAAGCAGCATACAGAATCAGTCTTCACGAGGTGTTTAATGGTTAAGTCGTCTCTCAGATGCTACAGTGCTCAGTACACGGCTCATCATAGTTCACTCCACTAAGTGCGGGTTTTGTTTGAATAAGAACGACGTATGAGAATAGAGGATTGCTAATTTATTCCTTTAAACATAACATCTACAGAAACAATGTTTTGAAGTCTATCCGTCTTAGATTCTTATGGCCTTAGTTGTTATTTACAAAATGCAAATGATAGACCCTCTTAAATGAAAAATTAAACAGTGCTGGTACAAGCAGATCCTCATAAAACTAATCTAGAGAGAAGAAAATGCTTCGGGAGCAAATGACTGAACTGAATTTGTATTTCATGCCTAGAACAGGGAGGTATTTGACAAATCACTTAAACTATTTCAGGTGGCAGCTCTAACCTCTTACAGTGCAGTGTTAATTAAACGGCACCTAATAGGATTTCATTTGTGTAAATTAAAACAACATGTATCAACTTGGACTTAAAAATGCTAAGATTTGATTGACATTTGAGTGTTGCGGCTGACGCGGAAATGCAAATGGCCCTATCTAGAGCCAGCCTCTGGTTTGTCTATTTTGGGCTACTGTAAAAACAACATGGCAGGCTCTGTGGAAGAGGACCCACTCTGTATGTAGATGTAAACAGCTCATTCTAAAGCCCAGTTCAGACCAATGATTCGCGACAAGACGAAACAGTTTTGGAACGTCGCAAAGACAAGTTGCAGCGGTGTGAACTGGCCGGTCCGAGCTCGACTCAAGCTGGCTGATGGTGTCACCTGCAACTTAGCTGGTCATCTGTGGCTGGTTTTAGAATATAAGGCTGGTCACCTTTTTCTACAGCCAATCGGCTTGTAGTGAGGTCCGCAGGTCATGTCAAAATGACCGCAGACGGCATGTTTGTTTGCTGTTGGACGGTGGGTCATTGCTGCTGATTGCTGTATGTGCCTCTGCCACCCAACTCACACACATTCTCACTGACTGTTATTCATATTATAGTGGCGTATTTATTATGAGTACAGTCCATCTGATGCTCGTTTTGTTTGTTTTTCACCGTTTCATCACTACTACAAATGCAACTGCAGCCAGTATCTCACTATCACTATCCTAATTCATACTTTAAGGAGCTACAAATTATATTCAGCCACAAAATGAGCCTGAAAAGCTGGAAATCAGAACAGAAGTACAGAGAGTTGTTGCATAGCGATGATACACCATCTCATCTAGTTGCATTGGTGTGAACTGGCAGGTTTTTAGAACGTTGCTGAACAGCGCATTGCAGGTCTTTGGTCTGAACTGGGCATAAGGCAACGAACAGCGCATTGCAGGTCTTTGGTCTGAACTGGGCATAAGGCAACGAAGACCTAACACGTCTGATTTTCAGGTGATTATAAACTAACGAACACATAGTTATGAATATCATATTCCATTTCTGCCAACAGATGCCCCTAAATCCTACACACTTGACCTTTAAAGTAATTGTGACCAAAATATGTACAGAGTGAGAAAAAATTGTACTTAAATAAACTGTCAGTGCTTGCTGGTGGAGAAACCTTTGAGTGTGATGGTAACACTTTATCTAAATGAACTCATATTCAGCCTTTTTTGTACTGAATTCTTTTGTGACATTTCAGCCACCATTAACGCAGATACTGGCATATTGGTGCTGGTGTAATTAAGCAATATTACAGGAGAGGGTGTGATTTAACCTCATTGGCATGACGCATTGGCGCCGAGGCACCGCAGCAATACTGGCTAATAACTGGAAACAATCAGTTACCAGTATACTCGGATGTAATGGAACCTAGTTAACTACTCCAGCAAGTATTCCTACCCTTAGTAATGACCTAACAACAGAGACGATTTATAGTCTCTTTTGAATCAGCCAGCCAGCTTCAGATAACCTTAATGCTTTGTAGAGATCCTGGGATTTCCCAAACTAATAAATACCTCACACACAACACTGCCTTGCCAGTTCAATCATGTTATAACTAAGATATCCACTGAAAAAAACAACATGGACACATTTAGCTATGTGGGCTATTTCTAAGAGGTATTGCCATGTCATTGACTCACTGGCACGAGGAGACACGCACCTCTAGGTTATGAACGGGGTGATCAAATCATGTTCTAAAAGTCTAGTCGACCAATGAGATTGCCTGGTTGGCTTTCTTGTTGTATGATTATTATTAATAATGGATGCATCAGACAAAACAGTGTTTAATATACACTTCAAAAATACCCATCCTCTGCACACGACACACTTAACACGCCCCGCTGACTTGTGTTCTACCTGCTCACACTGACCTCTCCCCTGACTCCCAGATGGCTGCCTCTTACCGCCAGTGTAGTGTAGCTGCGGTGCTGTCCATGTGGTGATGGGTTAACACATGAGTGCGTGTAATAGCAGCGAGCGTGATCGGACGACAGCTGTTTAAAAAGACTTGCCGTGAATGTTTCAAGTGGTTAGTGGTGTTCAAAAGATGTGTGTCAGTGTGTGCATTTGCACACCTCAACCTCAGTAAGCACTCTCCAGGCTGCTTAGCTGCACATGTCGCGTTGTTTCAGTATTTCCTGGGAGATGTGGGGTGCATAAACTCTGCCAATGCTAAATATTTAAACTGCAGTTTTGTAACCCATGTTCTTACTTTCCTCTCTCCCTGCCCCCACCCCATCCTCTGTCTCTTTCTTTTTTCCCCTCTCCATCTCTCTCTGCCCATCTCCATTTGTAGCTGGTGTTGCCGTGGCTCAGAGAGTGGTAACAGTGCAAAGTGGACCGCTGGTACGGACTGAGGGCTCACATGTGACCATCTTGTGCAACGTGACGGGCTATAAAGAGGGGGTGGAACAGGACTTTGAGTGGTCCATGTACCTGCCATCAGCACCGGACAGGGAGATCCGCATCGTGAGCACAGCTCAGCCAAACTATGCCTACGCGGTTTATGCCCAGAGGGTCAACAGTAAAGAGATCTACGTGGAGAGGCTGAGTGGCGACTCGGCTGTGCTTCACATCACCAAAGTGCAGGCCAAGGACCAGGGTCTGTTTGAGTGTTACACACCCAACACAGACGGGCATTACCTGGGATCCTACAGCGCACGCACCAACCTTACTGGTGAGTCTCTAAACACACACAAACACATAAAGACACAGTGGATGTACAGGTAACCAACTTGTGTGTACAGATAAACCACATGTTATTATCACAGATGCTCGTGTAGTGATAATCCGCACATAGCTGTGAATGTATCAGTGGTATATCTGCTCAAGGTGTTGAAAAACAAAGCCACCAGTAGCCAGAGGTTGTTGTTTAATGACTTGTTTACTGATCAGTAGCACCGTTTAAATGTGGAAGTAATTCAAAGTGCTAGTGCCAGTGTTCTATAACTCACCTTGTTTGTAGTGCTGTGATTATATCAGTTAAGAGATTAACCTGCTATGAGGTCCCAGGCAAAGCTGACCCTTCACACAAGGGCTGCACTGGGAACAAAATCTGGCCCTGGCAATTTGGCTCTGGATGGGCCCCATTGCTCCCCGCTACCCCTAGGATTTAGAGTATAGGAACACTCAAAGCCAAACCCAAGTATGACGCTGAATGTATTAAACTGTATGGACCTTGAATTAATGACTAAAGAGAAATCTCGACCTTGTGGCTGGACCAGTTGGGAAACACTGCCTTACAGTATAGGTAGGCTATTGACATTTTTGTGACCATGTTAACCCTAATCAGATCGGCCGTTCCAACATTAAGTGGGCCAGAGCCGGCAGGTCTTTCTTTATTCCTCCCCCCACAGTTTTATCTCTGACATTGCTGGTTGTAGCCTTGCGGTCCACAAGCTGGGCTGTCCCATCTGGCATTTGCCAGAATTGCCTGATGGCCAATCGGAGCCTGCCTCAAACTCTCTGTGAATCTTGCTTGTATCCTGTTGCCTTTAAGTACCCATCAGGTAGCCTACATAGTGCACATGGTACACTACACATGGCATTGTCTTTTGCCAAAAAACAATGCCAAAAAACAACCAAGAGTCGTATTTTGGAATACTATCCTGCCCTAGGTTTGCTATGCTTCAGTTAGTAAGGTGCACTATGATTAAATACATTTATTTAGGTGTACAAAGCATATATGCTTATGTCAATAAAATTAGACAGGTAGATTTTGACACATGGACCCTTCATAAAACAGGGCCTTGCCATTAAATAAAATTCACTGCCTGCCTTGAGTCATATTGTACCTTGATGTTGCATATTCCAAACAAATTTACAATAACATTTTCACCTTGAGGCTTTCGAGTGTTGTGTCTCGTTAGAGTTCTGTGAGACCAAGTAAAACCAAGGCATTATTTGTATCACAGTGAGACCGCTGACAGTCACAAACAAGAAATCAATAACAATAATCTGTGCGCACTCTTTGGAAGGAGTGTGATGAGAGGAAGTGTTGCACTCCAGTTTCACACGAAGTCCCACCTGTTCTGACCGGGGAAAACCAAGTTCTCTCCTATCTCTCTCAATCTCAATCACACACTCCCACACACACACACACACACACTCACATAAGCTCACATACCTCCATCCCACACCTACTGAATTCGTCCCTTGCCCAGAGCTGTTTCAATAACGCACCCGGTGTGTTGGCGTGATGTGTGACTGTTTCAAACAGTAGCATTAGTTTCCGTCTTAGGCTCCTTCTCAATCTCGCTCCCGAAGATGTAGATCTACCAAACAGGCCCACAGCAGTGAACACACAGCTGTCATAGATGGAGATTCCATTCCCTTCATAACTTCATGCCTTTATCCCTGACATGGCTGACCTTCCTCTCAGGGCCTGCAAACCAAATGCTTGCTGGATGAAAATTCAAGTTATTTGTGTCCCCATTGTATCCAAGTTATTCAGTGAGTGGCACTGAGAAATACCGATATCGGAATGCTTTCTTTGAGGGTCTGTGTGAGGTCACGCTGTAGAAACAAAGGTTACCCTGCGCTCAGCAGATCAATAGGCTTGGCTTTTCACTGAACAAGTGTTATTATCTGGTTCTAATCTCTAAACAAATATCTGTGGAAGTGCTGTATGCAGAATCCGTTGGCGATGGTACAAGACTTTTGTATCAGAAGCAGTCTGGTTTCAATTTGTAGTCTGAGTAATATTGACCAATCATGTTTGATTGGCCTTTGGTTGCCTGCAGGTGAACAGTCCATGTGGAGAGCAGAAGAGGCAGAACACATTGGCAGAAATTTAATCTCCAATCGGCTATCATCTTATGTCCATTTAGCTTTTTATTAGCTTTTTTCTCATTTATGTTCTTTCATATGCAGATATCTGTTTACAGAGATTAGCCAAAATGTTGTCTGGACCTGTCTCAAGTGAATAATCGAACTGTAAACAGTGAATGGCACACATAAGAGGAAGTCTTGGCCCAGATATCCACTGGCTACATCAAATCTCCTGAAATACTGGCTGGTGCCCCCAGAGGCTTTATTGTTGTCAGATGTCGATGGGTTCCATGGTTGTTAGGACCTCAGTTGCATTTTTCTAGTGTGAGCAGTATGGTCTGAATGTGGGGCAGGGCTCAGGCGTAGAGCACTGTGAAAAAAAACACTGCTGATAGCACACAGTATTTATAGAAATGCATGTGAGAGGGCTGCGTGTGAGCGGAAGTGTTGAGGGACTGTTATCTGAGCCTTTCTGTGTCTCTAACCTTTTAACCCAGTTTTCAGAGGTCAGGGGTACGTGGCAGGGTCTTTTCCCTCTTTTCTTTGCAGTGCTCTTGAGCCCCTCTGTGATCCCCCCAGCAGCTGCGACCCTCCTCAGACCGTTGTGGGCAAACAATACCTTGTCCTTACTCCCCTCCCCCTTCAATTCCCCTTCTATTCCTTATTCTGCTGTCTTTCATTCTGTCATCTGTCTGTCTCCATTTATCAGCCCTGGCCTCTTTCTCTAATTTGCTCTTGTTCTGTTGTGTATATATAAAAAATACCTTTGCTGATGCTGCCTTTGAGAATATGTGTTTCAAGGGTGATGTCAAAGGACAACAACAAGCAGGAAAGTGCCGTGGAGGAAGTATGGGGAGGAAGGATACGAGATAGAAGGGCAGAAAGAAGTGTCTGTGTGAGTGTGTTTGTCTGACGGTGGGGTGGTTGGGTTAATTGTAGGGATTGAAGGCCACGCAGTAATCTTTGTCCTGAGTCCTGCATTAAGGCTTACTCAGAGGGATGTGTTTCGTCTGGAGTCACCTCTCTGTACAAAGAGCAGGGGAAGGTTTTAACAGGGAACTTAATAGCCGTTGCCTGAGGAGAAGAACAGTTTCTGCAGTGCACCTGGACAGCGTTCTCCCTGATACTGTGACGCTATGTTTTCATGTGCTGTATTGTCTGTTCTTACTCTGCCTGTGCATGTGGTTGATTGCCTGGAAAGATGATCCCTGCTTCTCTTTGTGTGGAAGCTTTTTTTTTTTAAGAAAATGAGCAGACCGAAAGTGTGTGTGTGTCTTTTTTTACCCTCTGTGATACTAAACTTAGATTAATCAAGTGAAAATGTAGCTCGGCTCAGCCCCCAAGTGCCAATGCTGCCTTAGGCAGTGCACTAATATCACACATGTGAGAAGAATAATTGACCATCATGGCACAAATACTGGATTATGTCCACTAAATCAGGGGGCGACACAAAGATGCAAGAAAATCATTATTTTCTAATACAGAAAAGGTTATGGCATTTCCAGTGTTATTTTCCTACAATATTTTGAATGGGAAGACAGAGTGGCTCACTTGCTAAGAAGGATGCCTGCAAATGAAATATTGGCCCACATACTAAAAATGTCTATAACTAATATTTTTAGATTAAGAATTAATCTGCATGTGATGTAAAATCTTGTAGTGACAAAACCCACAGAGAATTATTACCCAACTCTGCATTTCCCCCCAGCTCTAAAGAAATTCATCGAGTATTTCAGTACATGGTTTTAAGGCCCACAGCTGAACTGTTTTGCTTCAGTCTCACAGGTCTCATCAACCCTGTTTTCAGCAGCTGCAGGCGGTTGAAAAAAACTCTAAATCCCACTGAATGCTACCTGCTTGGCAACAAACAGCAGACAGACAAAGTTAGCAACAAGCTGGTGAACATAACGAAGCATTTAGCAGATAAAGAGCAAGAACTTTCTCTAAGGAGTTGGGGGAGACCAAAAATAGAGCTAAAAGTAAGGTGAATACTGGACTTAGGTGGACAGAAAAGCAGCTTAATTTTAACATTTAACACAAACAGCCCCTAAAACCAACTTGTCTGTGTAGCCCAACATTGCATTTTGGATCTCTAGAGAGTAGCTTCAGGTCAGGCAAACACTACAGTACATGCTTGAGGATTTGGCTCCACATAGGTTGGAAAGTAGTGCTGGGTATTGTTTTAAAAGTTAAGATATCAGTATCAATACCTTTGAAATGATACCAGTAGAGCACTTCATTTGATACCCATAATGTGAATAAGATGGCGAATGAATGTTAGCCACTGCTGCTGTTAGCTTGTGCTAACCAGGCAGACGCTGAACTGGCTGTTGGCCAAGGAAAGCGGCTCCAGAGACGGCAGCAACAGCCAGTTTGTTGGGACTGTTTAACAACTCAATGTTGGAGATAAGCTACTGCTGCGTTAGCTCATGCTAACCGGGCACATGTTGAAATTAGTGTTCGTCAAGGAAAGTGGCTCCGGAGATGCCAGCAACCTATACTATGCTGCTGGGAGTTGAGATGGTCTGGGATCAAATGCAGGTAGTTTGACTGGAGAAGTTTCAATACTACTTGGTACTGTTTTATTTTGGTCAATACCTTAAAGATATCGAGTACAGGTACCAAGCCCTATTAGGCGATATCGTGAGAAGGTAGAAAATTATGGTGATGGAAGATTTGGGCCATATCGCCCACCCTCCAGCACTGCTTTACGAGACTGACAATCTTAAGAGGAGTAAACCAGACTAGAAGTGTTCATCATAATGAAGGAATATGTCTCTCAAATGTCACACAAATGTCTCAGTGTGGCACTTTCTCTGTATTTGATATGTTTTTGAATGACAGTTCTAAAGCAGCGCGGCATGAGCCACAGTACGCTGTGGTTACAGGAAACATTTGGATAAATTCCAGACTCCTGTTTTGTTTTTGTCTTTTGATTATAGCAATCACAAAAGATAACACGGTGCCAGCGTTATCCTTTAACCTTTCACCAGCTGCAGTGGCACCACAGTCATGCCGACTGTGTGACCCACGCAGAGATAAGAGTGTCCCTCTTGGTAAATGAATATGTTTCAAATGAAACCGCTTTATTTCTTTTTTTATTTCTCGTACTCTTTCATTGTGTCTTTTTACTGGAACAGTCGTTGTTGTTTGTGCTTCACTGTCTGTGGTTAAGTACTGCATGAGGCATGCATTTAACCTGTTGTTGTAAAGCTGTTTGAGGCCAAAGGTTACAGTAGTTACTTTGATCTTGGAGATTGACTAAGCTCAGTCTGTTGCATTTGAGTGTGTGCTTCTGGCTGCTAGTTTGTGCATGTGTATGTGTGTGTGTCTGTGTGTGTGTGAGTTTGACTTCCTCCTACACATCAGATTGCAGAAGAAAAGGACAACAGCCTGACATGGCCATCATGGTTGTCCTTATCCTACGCACCAGCCTGTGTGTGAGCGAGTCCAAGAGCTAGCAGAAAAACAAGCCCTCGCTGAGACAAGTATCACACTGCTCTTACTCATGAAGCTCCCATATACCCTCACTGTCCTAGAAAGCACCATAGGTGTCACCATACTGGCAGATATACAAATCCTAGCCTCCGCATTTGGCAGCCGTCATACATTCCCAGTGCTGTAGTAATGTAGTAATGGAGCTGGAGAACCAAAGCCTTGGTGAATTTTCAAACAGAAGCATCCTTGCATCTCTCTGTTATTCACTGCCACTGGACAAGAAAAAGGAAGAAAGCGTTCATCTTTAGATGTGTGCCACTAAAAAAAATTAAGTTTGGCAGCGAGTGGTTTTGAAGAAAAGGAAGTGAGATGGATGGCGCGAAAAGGCAGAGATGAGGAAATTGAAAAAGAGAGGAATGGGGACAGAAGTGGCAGTATTGGAAATGGGTAGTGGGGCGATGCTGAATAGAGTGTGTGACCAATAAATGATGAGCTCTTCCTCTCGACTCCAATGTGATTGGTTACACCTCCCCGAGGCATTACCCACAATACAACTGGCGCTATAGGGGTGCGTTTTAAATAGTCTCTGCCTGATGTGACTCCTAAGGTTAATGCAGTTACAAACCGTCGTGCAAGTTCTAAATGCAATTAGCCAGCACAAATTGAGGAGACTGGGAAAGAAAGAGACAGACGGAAGGAGGCTAGAGATGAGACCTAGGAATTTCAATTAAGGAAGAAGGAAACTATTGGGCAAATCATTTTCAGAACAAACCGCGGCAAAATACCACATTTCCACCAGTCACACTTTCATTCTCATTATATTTATGGTCTACATTTTATTTTCTTGCATTTCTAGTGGAGAAAATCCATTCACCTGATGAAACTGTGGCCCTAACGTAAGCTGGAAATATGTGAAGCAGTGCCTACCCAAGGTCAAAATGCAGTTTTGTTGTGATTGTTTGCAAAGAGGGCAAAGAACAGTGTTGATTTTTCCTAGCATAGCTGAGCCTGTGCACTGCTAAACATACATACGGAGTAAGAGTGGCTGAATCATGCTTCTGCTGAGCTCAGCGCTGTGAGTGTGTGTATGTGTGTCTGATTTGTGTCTCTCCCCTGCCTTTCTTTTCACGAGGGAGCTGGCGCTGCCAAGTTGCACTCCTCTACTTCACTTAATGAGATAGACCGAATGTGGAGATGTCATCTTGCATTCCATCTTTTACACTGGGTGACACCAGGACCCTCCGCCCCCCATATCCTTCTTCTCCTCCAGTCTCTCTCATCATCTGAATCCTGCTCGGTCCATCAGTCCAAAGCCCCAGAGCCGATTCAGTCTGGTCCCCCTGCCTCGGCCCCCAGCTGGCATTGGTCATGCAGGTATATGGGTTTGTCAATACAGCCGCTCTTTGAGCTTTATCACAAGAGAAAGCACGAGGGTGATTGAAGTACATAGGACAAGATTGTGCAGGGAAACGGTGACTGAATAAAGAAAGAGGAGGAGGGATGGGAAGGAAAGAGATGAAGATGTTTTTTGAGGAGGCAAACTTATGGGTGAAGACTTTTGTTGAAAGATATAGTCAGATGTACTGTAGGAAAAGCTGAATAAAGGAGAGAATGTGTAGATGAATAGACAAGGGAAGTTGTATCTCTACGTCTGTGGTATTGATTGGGAGCAGAGGCCTGTGTGTGACTGGAGCATTTTATCTCCCTCGTCTCCTTGCAGTGACACTTCCAGCTTTCTCTGCTCCCCCTCTCTTTGGCCTTACCATCACCTCTCAGTTTCATTTACTTTTACATTCCCTTCTCTGCCTTTTGTGTATATGTGTGCGTGTGCGTGCGTGTGTAAGCACATACTGGCTCTAAGCTGCGGACCAGGCAGGACTCCAAATGGAAAGAGATTTTATCACTGTGTCTGGCTTGCCATTTCCTTGCACATCTCATCTACTTTAGCGAACAAGGCATCCTACTCAATAACATTACTGCCACTCGGACCCACCGTACAGAGATACACACATTCACACACACACACACACACACACACAAAAAAAACACAAACAAAGTCGCAGTCACACAGTGTAGCGAGCTGTCAGTCAGGACAGATGTCGCACCCATAATTGAGTCTGAGAGAGACGGTGCTGTAGTGCTCCCATCGGAAGACATCCTTTCTACTGAACATCACTGAAGAGGGCTTTAAAAACCCAGTGGATCACTGTGGTAGACAATACAACTGCTGAATAGAACATGTAGCACCGTGAATAAAGCAGCGCTGTTGAACAGGGGCAAACAGACACCTGGATACTTTGTAGTCCTGCAGGGCAAGCTGTACTATACTGTATGTACATATGTAGTTTATTTGGAGAAAACTGTAGCGGGTTTGGCCTTAAATGTGGGTGGAAAAAAGGAATATATTCCAAGTTTGAATTTTTCGTTTTTCACACTAATCTTCATAGGGCCTCAAAAGACTGTACGCAAAGATGGGGCAGTGAATGTAAGGGTTTGTAGGAGCAGCTAATGTGTCCTCTGATGGGTAATCTCATCATTAAATGGTCAAATCTCATCTGGCTCTCTGACATTAGGTACTCTGATATTCTGAGGTGTCTTTAATTGCAGTGACTTGGAAACATTAACAGGCACATTCAGGTTGACAGCAGTTTGGATATCGGACAAGCTAACTGTGTACATTCTCAAACTCAAAGAGGATGAAGTAATAAAGCTACACTACAGGTCTTCATAGGACCTGTAGAAAGCCTACCAATGGATCTGACCTCCACAAATACACAGGAACCCCAGAACATCACCGACACTGCCCTTCCCATTTGCACTGTAGAGAAGTTCGACCTGGCGACGGCTGGGTATCAGTAGGCTACTTGATACCTTTAAGGTATAGACCGAAATAACTCCAAGTAGTATCACAACTTCTCCAGTCAAACGACACTCAATCTCAGAAGGAAAAGGCCAACGATATGGGAGACTGAAAGTGATATCAGGTACAATGGAGAGGCAAAAGCAAGACAACTCCCCAAAAAGGGAATGGTTTTACATGTGGTAGCCACAGACAGTTGCTCTCTCTCTCTCTGGCAAGGGGGTTTGTTGTGTCTCCCAGCACAGTCTCAAGAGCATTGAAGAGATACCAGGAGACCAGCCGTTACAGGAGGAGAGCTGTACAGGTCCATAGAAGGACAACAACCCAACAGTAAGACCGCTCCTGCTCCTTTGTGTGAGAAGGAACAGGAGGAACACTTTCAGAGCCCTACAAAATGACTGAGACACATTATGAGTTGCTGAGATAAAATTCACACAAGCTGGATCAGCCTGTGATTTCATTTTGTTTTTACTTTGATTTTCAGTGTGATTTTGAATAAAGTTGAGCGCTGTGTGAAGCAGAAAGAAAAGGTATCAAATGAAGAACTATATTATTGGTTTTGGTATCACTATCATTTTTTTAAACAACACCAGCCCTAGATCTGGCTCAACTGAGGTCCCGTTTCAGGTTTTGGATACTGGGAACCCAGTGGACCTGTGTAGACCTTTGGATGAAGCTGCATGGGAGCCACATAGTGTTTTAGCCTGGCATCTTGCCCCAAATTGCTGCTAAGCAGTTTGGCGGGCTAATTAGGAAGCTGTTACCATTAAACATGAATCTAAATGCTCTTGTAGCCTACAGACACACATTCAAGCATACACTTCCTTGCAAATTTTGGTTGGTACCCTTCTGAAAATGATGTCAGAGATGCTCTGCATTTAGTTCTGCACCCACGCTACTGAGCTAGGCTAATGAGAAAGGATTTAATGTGCTAACAAATACACGTGTGTGTGTGTGTGTGTGTGTGTGTGTGTGTCTCTGTGCGCATATGTGTTTGTGTGTGCTGAGTGTATATGTTTATTAATGTTTATATAATGGGCTAAAGATGCGCCACTGTTCCTCTAGTTGATTTGATTAGCTTAGCTAAGCGCTAACCCTCAGGGGCCTGCTGCCTCTTCTCTGTGAGATTAACAGAACACAGCCACAGTTTGAATATGAATCTCAGCATGAATATGGATGTAAATGAATGTGCTAACGAGTGTTTGTGTTCATGTTGTTAAAATGTGTGCTAGTAAGGAGTGGAGCTTGCAGTATAATAGCCTCCAGGACTTAATATGGTTGTGAGTGTGGTCCAGGACACTCACGCTGCTGCATTGTTTGATGTCGGCGGCTGCTTTGAAGCCTTATCTGAGCACAAGTGGGACAGGAGGTTTTCCTGGTTCAAGATATACATCTGATAACCCCTTTTGACACAGACACAACTACACACACACAGCCTTCAGAATCCATTTACACACATTCATACATGAACATGCGCAGATATTGGCACTCATGCCCTCACTCATGTAAGGGTTATTCAAGCACTTATAGATATGTTAGAGATGCTGACAAGTCCACACTTTCCAGTGATGTATCCTGTGCGTGGAGAGAATTGGCATTGTTAAATAGTAACTGCACCCAGGCAAATATTTTTTTTTGCAATGCCAACTAGTGGTTGGCAGTGATGTAGTGTTTGTGCAATGCAGCTGGCTATGGTCACAAGCACATAAGCTGCACTCCGTTTGGCCGTGCCAACATGCTGATTGTACGTGACGGCAAGGACGGGGAAACCCTATTAAACAAAGAGCAGGAGGCATATGAGACAGCAAGTATGATGTTAAATATATACAGGCTGATAATCAGACAGCAGCGCATCATGAAAATGCTGCAGTAAACTTGAGCTTTATCTTTTTACAGCTTCTTTGAGTGGGCAGGGACATTTCAGCACCTTCTTCATTTGGATTTAGCCACAAGAAAAATGTGTCTATTTGTATTGTTTACCCTGCTGCTGGTATTATGTTTACCTGCTGCTAAAGTTTTGTGTGCCAAATTAAATTAGAGCGGAAACCACGACCATTCATCTCAAACCAACACTGTGTAGGAGGGGTTTTGGAGCGCATCCATAGACAACACCAGACCACACCCAGCTATGATCGTGGGTTCAACAGATATCCATTTAATCCCACAGAGATCTGTTGTTATGTGCAGCACTGCTTCTCCTCCTCACAACATCCAGCTACTCTTCAGAGAAGTCACCACCTCCTCGTCCCTTTTCCCGGTACTGGCCCGTCAGTTAGGACTGCTGATACCAGTTTAAAGATTAGCATCGCACCCACCTCGTTAGCATGCTAATCACAGCCTCATTATTTGCAATGGGAAACAGAGGTTTAGTTAAAACGTCTGATGTAATGGATTTGAGTGTGGGCTGCAGAGCTAGCCGCAGGCTGTTTTTTGAGTGCTGGTGTTGAAGTGAAAAGTAAAAGTGGAGAAGCTTGGGAGGCTTAACTCGTTTTGGTGAGGCAGCAACATGGTAAGCAAACTGATGACCCTCAAGCTCTGTCTCAGGGACGTTATGCTATCTTAAAATCTGTAGTACAGAGTCCAATAACACACACACTCATTCACATATATCTACTTTTTGTATTGACACACACATGTGCAGACACAAACAGACAGAGCATGACCAGTCCCTCCCTCTCAGTTGACTTAGGGTGAGACAGCGGACATATGTTGCCACCTGTGCCCCCGTGCCAGGGTGGCCACCTTGGGATGTGGGTAGAATAGTGTGTGTGTGTGTGTGTGTGTGTGTGTGTGTGTGTGTGTGTGTGTGTGTGTGTGTGTGTGTGTATGAGAGGGGTGGGGTGGGGTTGGCATATGCCTAATTCCCCTCAGTGCTGGCAGCTCAGACAGACAGTTGCTCCCTCATCTGCTGCCCTGCTGGATGGGTGCCTGGTGATTGAGTGCTGCCCACCTCCCTTAGCTACACTCTATTTGTTTTACTCTCTCTCTGCCTCAAAGACACAGTTTCTCATACACCAACACAACACACGCACACCTGCTAATACTCTGCACCTCTGGCCAGCTGCCACACTCAGCTCCACTCAACCCCAACCTTGCAATGAGCTCTGACGAAGTGGCACTCTAGATCTTGTCATTGTGTTTATGCACAATACAGGCGGCTTTAGATGGGACTGTATTCCTGTACGCATACGCCAATGTACCTTTTTAGGGGAGAAGCCGTGTGGAACTGGCCAGAAGACAAGGCTTTGTACACTGATTAAAACACAGTGATATGTTTTGTAAGGTTTATCTGCACACACACACTCACGTACACACAGAAATGGTCAGATGGCTGGGGCTATAACTGGTTCTATCCTCAGGGAAGTCTTTAATTGGTCACAGTGCTTTACCATCTGGGGCTGGGGCGACGGATGGAGGGATGAAGGGAGATGGTGGGAGCTCCTGTAAGGGGTATAGAGAGGGAAAAAAAGAGAGGGGGAGAGACAGTAAGTGCAGCACAGGGATGGAGCTTATTAGTTTTAATACTTGCACCTCCAGTAATATTAGAATCATAATATACTTGATAAATGCCGTTTATAGTGTGCAAGTGGGAAGGTGTGTTGCGCATGTGAATGATTGCACACGGTGTGTTCGTGTGCCTGTGTGCATTCATGTGTGCACTGTACAGTAGGTAGTCGGGTTATCGTGTGGAGGCATGTGTGTGTTTGTGTGTGCTATTGTGTGTGTGTGTGTGTAAGTGGTAATGACTCTGGGGTGTGTGTTTGTGCTGATGTTGGCAGACGGAGGAAAACCCTGCACATGTGCTAACAACCTCCAGGACAGCAGTGATAGAGAAGGCAAACAGACACACACAGGGGCGGTGTCTGTATGCATTTCTCTCTTCTTCGGCACAGTGTGTTTGCTGTAATTCATGTTATTTGGATACAGGAGCAGACGGAAGATGGGAAATGCTAAAGGAAGCGTATGACAGATGAAACGATGGAGAAAGTGGGTCTGAAGCTGGTGGGGATGAGAAGAGAAATGTAGGAAAAGAAAGAAGGGGGGGGGGGTGAAGGAATATTTCATGTGTTTAGGCATGATGAGTAAATCTTTGATACTCTAAAGGATTTCAGTCAACGATAGCTTTGCACACAGCTCCTCTCAAATGCTCTTAGGAAGATTTGTCTTTCATACTCCCACCTCTCTTCAGACTACCCCTCCTCTCACGCCTTGCCTTATAATCTCCCGCTTACTCTCCATCTTCCCAACACACTCACTCAGGCTCATTTCCTGGCTGGGCCTCAGTGAGAGGTTGTGTCATATTGTGTATTCCACGTGTGTGCGAGCCCATGTGTGTCTGCATGCGTCTTAGTTAGTGTTAAATCCTCCTCTTCTGCCTTTGTGTAAACAGCGTCTCATATTTGAAAGCTTCTCCTCACCACGAATCCCTCTCTTATCGCAACATTCAGCCTTTTAACTCCACGTCACCATTCTCCTGCTACAATAACAAAGCCCACTCCTTCGCTCGCTGCCCATCTTTCTTTTCTTTTCCTCTCCCACTTTGTCCTTTGGTTATCCCTCTCCCTCTCTGCTTGTGTCGTCCGATGAGAAAACCTGGACCCATGCGTATAAGTCCAAAAAACAACTGTTGAGCTTTGAGGGCTGATTAAAAGGGGCTTTAGATGCATTCATATAGTATCTCTATTTTCATTTAAATCATAATGATACTAATTAGGGCTGCCCCCTGAAAGGCTTTACAGAGATCACAGAGGTTCTCATAGCAATGAATGGACTTGTGGTTAACTTGCATACGTAGACAGAGCTATGCGGAAATGAGGCATAACTTACTATATTGCATGAACGCTTAACATAGTTATCAACCATATTGTCAAAATTACCAAAAGTTATCGAGATTTCCACTATGAATAAATGTAGCAGGGTGGACATGTTATGCTTTACCATATCAGACAAGCATTCCCCTCCAAAAATGTCTGCCACATGAGTCATGTGACAGTAGAAGAATAGTCAGGGGTCGTGTCCAGGGGACTTGCATCAGAGTAACAGGGGGGGGACAGTCGACTCAGGGACACAACATGTTTAAAAATGTTTTAAAAAGTGGATGTTTTAAAAAAAAAAAAAAAAATCTAAGCATTAAAAATGTTTAAATAATGAAAAATAAAATTTGGTGAGAAATATTATAAAGAAGGCTATACAACAATAATAAAAAATGTTTTATATGTTTGATTTTTATTACTTATATTTGTAATAGAAGTTGAGCAAACTTGATTGGGGACGTGGCATTTTCACCAGTAATTATTTCACATTTAATTAATCCTACGTACATATCATTCTGTTCTATGGTAGAAGTGGGTTAATCATGTAAGACAAACTCATTTTTACTGGGGATGTCCCAATCACATTTTTTTTTTTTGCATCCAATCCGATACCGAGTCCTTTATTTTGAAACCAAGTCCGATACTGAGTCCTTTATTTTGAAACCGAGTCCGATACCGAGCCCTTTATTTTGTACTCGAGTCCGATACCGAGTCCATTTATTTTGAAACCGAGTCCGATACTGAGTCCTTTATTTTGAAACCGAGTCCGATACCGAGCCCTTTATTTTGAAACCGAGTCCGATACCGAGTCCATTTATTTTGAAACAGAGTCCGATACCGAGTCCTTTATTTTGAAAGTCTGATCCGCAAAGCATTAAGAAATAAATAAAAAGAATGCACCCAAGTTGTCCCATAAGGTTTCTTTTTTATTTAAATAGTATCCAAAAAGCTTATCAGTGGTTCAGCAGCCCAAAATGTAAAGAAGTTCTGAATTGTAAACAAATTGTCCCTCCAGAGTTGCCGTAGTGCTGTGCTGTGGTAGGCGAGGTTCCGCCGTTAGGTGTGGCTGTGTTGCTCGGAATAAAGAGAGAAGCGGTGGCTGCTGATACTGTTGTCTCAACTCGATGAACAACATAGATGAAAAACCTGGCCATTTTTGTTGTTTTGATTCCTCCGATCTTTTATTACCGATTCCGATTTGGTAAAAATAACGTGATCGGTGCCGATCCTCGGATTGGACATCCCTAATTTTTGCACAAAATATACCACATTATATCATGGGGACTCAAATGCCACCGAATGCTAGGAATGACCCATTTACTATATTGCATGAATGCAGCTGTCACCCTTAACATCCTACCGAACTCTGTGTATACTCTCTATATGGAATAGAAGGAATGAACAGTCAAATATTGGCATTGAACAGCTAAGTCTGGTTCATCTGACATCATTCTGAGTCAGGTGCAGCCCTACTGTTAGTACTTTATTTTTATTATTAGAAGTAGTAGTCTTCTGAATTCATGCATTTTGCAGCTCAGCACATCCTGCGCCAGCAAGCTCCGTTATTAACCCACTGTTTCTTCTACAAAAATAATGTTAATAAGCAGCACACCCTTTAGGACTGTGTGTGATTCAGTGACCCAGTAGAGCTGAGTCACGGCTCTGGAAGACATGTTTGGGTGAGCAGAGGGGAGTACCTCAGTCACTTATACTACTTTGTGTGTGTCAGAGAGCAGCTGTCCCCTCAGGCTTGAATATCAGTGTGTGTTTGGGTGCTCTAGTGGGTGGGTGTGCAAGAGAGAAAGAGCGCAAGAGAGAGAGACGGCTTGATTTTGATGTGCCTCTCCTACCTTTAGGTATAATGAGCTGTAATAGCCACAGGGGCCTGGCTCTGTTTCTGTCTCCCTCTCACACACACAGCAGATGTTGCTCCCTTTACTAGTTTTATGACCCCCCTCAGGATAAAAAAAAAAACTTGCAATAGGGTCATAATCAGACTGACATGTAGACTGGTTAGAGTGTGATCAGCTGCTCGATAAAATGTGTCAGCCTGTGTTCTAAGACAGTCATGAAGAGGACGAGCTGGAGGAGGAAGGAGGCTGGGAAAAACAAGAATAAGTGATAATTGGGTGCTGACAAGCAACTTGTCGAACGAAAAAGAAACTCACCAGATAATGTGGTGGAGAGAGGGGGCGTGGAATGGAGAGAGAGGGGGGGGGGGACTGAAGATGGAAGCTCGAGTGAGGAGAAAATTGTGAGGAGAAAAATGGGACAGAGCCTGAAGAAGAATGTAAGGAGACGGGGAAGAATGCTTCAGAGACCCCTTTATTAAATGAAGAGTCCTTTTTCCTCTCAGTCATTGTGACCTCTGTGTTATAGCACAGGACACACACTTACACCCACACACCCACTCAGACTGATGTTCCATTAGCCGGGGACCTCACAGCTCCTAACTGAAAATCTCATAACAGCATCTGTAAGATCTCTCATATCCTCCGAGCCCTTCCCTATATCCCCCCTTATTTCTATTTTATCTCTCTCTACATTTTTAGAAGATTGGATGTGGTGTGTTATGATAGGACTGTGTGGAAGCCTCTTTGATCAGACGTAGGATAGTGTGAGACATCCAGCTCATACAGCCTCATTTAAAAAGCAAATAATGGACAAATTTGTTTTAATTTGCATCAGTTTGTTTTTTACTATCTCAGAATCAAGCGGTTTACGCTATGGGGCGATATGATTGAGAATAAACTCCAATCTGTGATCCAGATAATAAACAACTGTTAATGCATTCATTATGTATAAGGAGCCCATTTATTCTGCACACACTTGGCTCAGAAAGGAAGACAACTTTTCAAGCAATTTCACCGTCGCAGACATATTTCTAATATCGGAATAAAAGCATGAGTCTTAGCCCAGTTGGTGCACACCCACGTGATCTCGATTGTTTGGTGTGAGGCGGTCATAAAACTCAAGCCGAACTGTCTTAAGCCAGTCTTTTTTGTGTCTTGCCAATCAGACAAAATCAAACATGTTTACCATTATTATAAGTTAATAGTCTTGCGCTCTCTCCAGCACCAAACAAGAAGCAGCAAACAGGGTAGATCGTAAACATACAAGGGACTCTGAGTCAAGTCTCGGGTCTCTTGGACTGTGGAAAAGGAGGAGAAGCTAGTGGAATTGAGGAGTCTGTGTCTAATTCGGTGTGTATCTGATCCACTTACTTACTTTAGTGAGAATTCTTGATCTCTAAATCGGTTCGCCTCTTACTCCCACTAAAATTGCGCAGCTAACCAACAGAGGCTGGTGACAGGTTGAGACTACAAATTCCAAAATGTAAAGGTTGTACACAAATACAGTTCGTCTTTATAGATCATACTGATGCCCAATTGACAATAACACTGTCAACACCAAAGGAAGTGGTAATGTGTCATATCTCTTAAAGGGAGAAATATTTTCCACCAGGAGCAGGATAGGAAATAATCTCAAAAGGGATCTAGTTATAGTCTTGCAAATAGTAAGCCTGCAAGGTCCCCAGTCTTCATAAAATCTTATAGTTTGTGATTCAAAAAGTCTTTCGATTTGAGACGATATTAGACTTAAGTCTTTAAAAAATTGATTCAAAGTCTTCTAGTGTATGGTAAGCATTATGGAAATGTAGAAAACTCTGGTTTTCCCTATCTGTGTGATGCATCTCTGCATTGATCTCTTAATGAGGATTAAGCTAGTATTTATTGCAAAAAGAGATTTACATCTCTGGCATTTTATACGACAGTCGACAGTGAACACAGACAGGAAATGTGAGGGGCATGAGAGGCACCAGTTGACCTGCAACACTGAAATCAAAGCTGCACCAGCCCTCAAATACTCAACAGCATCTTGACCTCTGCATGGCTGCATTCATCTGCAGAGAGAAAATAGCATTTGAGAGGAATCAGAGCCACACTTCAGACCAAACTTTTACTCTTAACTTATCAATTATTCAAAGGAACTCATTCTGTTGATGATCTAAGAATTTATGTAATCAAGGTCCTACAGTACATTCTGCAGATCCAGTAATTATGTGGTGGTGAAAAAGTCTTGGATCCTGTTGCTTTTGTTCGACAGATGAATGTGATGTGTAAATGAAACATGTACTTGTTATGCCAAACAGCGGTGTGAAAATCACTTGTGCTTCTGGCCAAGACCTTTGCTGTGTCAAAGTCAAATATCAGATGGCTCTGCAAAGTGAGAGCTATTAGCTAGTTACAGATAACTGCAAGTGAGGCCTCAGTGCCAGCCGCATACAGACTAATGAATGAGCTGTTATGTTTTTGTTGGGTTTTCTCATTAAATAGTCATGTCCTAAGGCATTATCAACACTCCTATCATCAAAACATTGCCATTTGAGCTACAGTTAAAAAGTGTAGTAATTACTTGTGATTTTTTTTTTTTTTTTTTTAAATGTGATGATAATTCACTTTTTTTATCTAATCACTGAAATTATTGGAAATTATTTAGAATATTATCAGCTAAAGAAAATTGTTTTAAAATTAATGAAACATAATTGACAGTTTGTTAAACCCCTACTTGTCCAATCATAGCTTAGCAACCATCACCAGGCATGGCAGGCCTGTCAAGCTTTGGATTTTCTCCACATGCCACAGCAGGGTGCATGGGGCTCTAGTTAGAGCGGTGCACGGCATTTAAAGAGTTTAAAAGGAGTTTTTTGGGGTTTTTTTTTTCTTGTAGCCTTTCCAAAACCAACAACATCAACATTACATCAAGCATGCTGTAGTCTTCATTTTTCTGAAATCAAGGATTCATAGTTTTAAGAATTATTAGGAATTTGGGGGGGTAAATCTGCCACCATTCTCCATGTAAACTGCATATGTGCCATGCAAGAATAAAAATCAGGCGTAAAAATAACTAAGGGAGTGCGACCAGTGGCACCCCCACAAATTTTTTATAGGGGTGGCCATATGGGGCCACTGCAAATCTTGGGGTAGCACACTAAAACCAAAAGCCATAACTGAACATCAGGAATTCAATTATGGGGTCAGCATTATTTTTTAATGAGGATAGAAGAAGTCCCTTCTTTGTAGCGCCTTTGCATTTTTACACAGAACCAAACAACTGCAGAATTATCCCACTCCAGTGTGTTATTTTAGACAACATGGCAGCACTGCAGAAGCGAAAGAGGCGTAATGGGCATGGCATGTAACACAACAGCGTCGGCCTATAGTGTGACATATAAAATACGCATTCGCAGCACTTAATAAACAATAACAATGGCATTAACAATCATTTACTGTCCCTGTTATATGGCGACTGATTTCATCCTCTGCTCAGAGGGTAAGGTGCTCCCGGACCTCATTGGTTTCCCAATTTGTGGACATTCTTGGCTGCTGTTCTTTTGTCCTTTTTGAGTTAGCTGCTAACTGCTACTTTTTCAATCTCCTACAGTTCTGTTCTGTCAGCTGTCCCTTTTAAACAGACATCGTTTTGGCGCTGTCTCTACCTCCGATGCCGACTTACAGGCGAGACAGCTCTGTCTCCCCATTCCATGATTGTAATTTTTCTGCGGAACGGCGAAGCGAAATAACAGTGTAAAATTCCTGCGTTGAAGAGGCAGCATAAAAGAGTCTTAAAAGTAAAGTTAAGATAGTAGTTGTTTAGTTTAGTGCTCTCCCTAAGCTGTGGTCAGTACAGAACCTAGTTTACAATGAACTACAGTAAATAGAGCTTCCTTCAAAAGAGAACACGGCGCCGTTGGAGTAAATAAAAACTTAAAATCCCTGAGTACCGTACATTGTGGATTAAAACAGAAAGATGAAAAACAACAGGCCCTGCTAATAACAACACCATAGCAACACACAAATTCATAGCAGAGCGTCATATTAACAAACACAACATTTTGACATCAGAACTTAATAAACACATAATCGTCTCTCTGGGTCCGCGCAATCCACAACTGCCTTTATAATTACGGTATTACATAACATATAAATATGCAAAAACACAGAGACGGATGAAAGGGGTGGTTTTCTGTATCTCAGACTCAATAAGGTGCCGGGCTCATCTGATCATGTGTGTATGTGTTCTATTATGGATGTACCCCCTGCTGCGGACCTAGATCCCACACCGCACACTTCAACTCCAGTCTTCTTTTTTTTTTTCCACTCATCCCTTTCTTCTCTGTTAAAGACGGCTCCCACATGCCTCATTTCTAGCTCCAGGGCGTGATCCTTACTCTGCCCTTTTTTTCTAGTTTCACTCCGTATCCTGTCCTTATTATCAGTTCAGGCTCTCGGGGACGGTGCATAGACCTCAGTTCATCAGAGTTTGCTTTACTGGTTGCTTGTGGTGTTTTGTTTGAAGACCTGCTTGATTTTCCAGTCTCCTGAGAAAGCGCTCGCTCTGTGTTGTTCGGCAGATTTGTGTTACTGTGCGTGTGTGTGCGTTTGAGTGCATGAATTTAGGGTATTGAAGTAAGAGTGACAAGTACACTATCTATATATAGGCTACAAACAGAATCCTAATAATCTATCTAAAGTAGTTTTTGCACTTCCTGCGCAGGAATCATGAACAATTGGCGCCCGTCTGTTGCTGTTGTCAGATACATCAAGCAAAAGAGTGCTGCCTCTTTGTTCTTCATCTTTGCTTTTCCTTCCCTTTCCTCTTCATCCTCACCTTGTTCATCTTCCTGTTACTTTACCCTCCTCTCTCCCAGTTGAACCACTCCATCCCTCATTCTGACTCATCAACAGCTCTCACAGAGAAGAACAAAAGGAGTGGAGGATGTGAATGGGAAGGATAATGGATAATAAGTATGAGAAAGGCAGGTGTAGGCACAGTTTCTGTATTTATCTCTCCTTTTATTTCTTCCTGACCCAATACGCCTGCATGTGTTCCAGGCATCCTGGGTCAGTAAGTGACGTCTGCTTAGTGATGAGGCTGGCCTCACATGAAGTGGAGCTGAAGATCGCCCACTCGCTCTGTTTTCCTCTCAGCAGTACTCTCAGTTTCACAGAGTAATTAACCATAATTACTCTGCTGGCTTTGCCAAATGGCCATTTGCTTTGCAGCAACACACACACAAACACAGACACTTATGGTCATTACACACGGGAAAGCGGTAACCATGTCAGCTGTGGCTGAACATCTGCAGTGCTAGGCAGTATCACTGTGGATGTCATACACTCTAGGGCCAAAAGTATGTGGACAGCCTGTTCATATTCTTCTATGAGGGTTTGGATTGCCCCCCCCCCTGCTTTGGGTTTGTTCCTTTAGTTACAATCAGATCAGGGTTGTCAAACTCATTAGTTCATGGGCCACATACAGCCCAGTTTGATCAAGTGGGCCTGACCAGTAAAACCATTGCATAATAGCCTAAAAATAACAGCACCTCCATTTTACTCCCTTTTTGGTGTAAAGGAGTCCAAGTAAATTCTGAAAATGTTCATCGATTTAAAAACAGATGATGAACACCTTGAGATGTCTTAAAAAAATAAGTGCTCTTTCAACATTATGTCTTTGTTTTTCCACATTCAGTCAGTCTACTGCTCACTGCCATTACATGGGCCATTTTTCCATTCAAGTCCACTCCTGTGTGGTAATGCTGTTATCACTACAACAACAACTTAAAGCACTCTAAGTTGTCCCCTGCCTCACAAACCATTTATAAATCAAACGCTTTGGCAGTGCTGCAGCAGTAGGGTTCCACCAATATAGTTATAGATAGAAGTCTGATATATATTCTTTTGTATTTTAGCTGCGGATTGACAATAGTTTGCACAGTGTTCAGTATCTTAAAACAGTGGTGCCCAACTGGTGGATCATGGTCCGAAAGTGTGTTGCGGATTCATTCTGAATGGGCTGCAAGTTTGTAGAAAACACACTTGAAATTCCGGCACAGAGCTTTTATTTTGAATTGTCATTTCCTGCTGTAAAGTGAGTGGCAAATGGACAGCTACTTGACAGTGACCGCATCTAGTGTACTCACTCAACAACATGGCCAACCGTACACATAGGAGACTTTCTCCCAGAAAGCCTTTTATGACAGAAATCCATTCATTTTAAGCCAAACTACAAACTAAACCATGTTCTAAACCATAACCAAGAGATCCCTCTCTGATAGAAAGCCCTTGAGGAAAATTTCTCCCAACGGTGCCAAATGCAAGTATGACACTAAATGTGTTAAACTTTGTGGACCTTGAACTAATGATTTAAGGAGAAATCTTGACCCCGCAGCTGCACCAGTTGGAAACAACTGACTTAAAATACACCCACAACATGTCTTCGTTGTTTTTTCAGAGGACTGTATTCTCGTCAGGGTGGAAAAGCCTCTGAAGCAGAATTTTAGATTCTTTTAAATCCTCTTAGCCTTCACAAGTGTATCAGTATTAGGTGTGCAAACTTATCCAGTGGGCTAGATTGGACCGTTTGATGGGCCAGTTCTGGCCCAGGGGTCATTTCTTTGACACCCCTGCTCCAGGAAATCCAGGTGGAGTAACATATGAATGCATTTAAAGGTTTATCAAACACCAAAACACCGCACAATACTAACAGACATGGTTTTACAACTCTGGAAAGTTCTCACAATGGCAACTATTTTAGCCTCATCACAAGAATTGCGAGGTAAACAGCAGACATAAGCTATTCATGTAACAAAGTAATCCATCAGGAATCCATTAGCTTGTTTACCATCTTTCTCATCGCCAGACAAGTTGAGTCTGGTTCAACTATTTTTGCTGGACGAGCCTGCGTTGTTTTGCCCGAGCTGCACCCATATATGCACCCTTACAGCAGCAGCTCAAGTTTGTCTCCACACAGCCGGAGGGTTTCCAGATTTGGTGTGGAAGAGCTTGACTGGCCTGCACACAGCCCTAACCTCAACCCCATGGAAAGTCTTTGGGATGTAACACTGACTGTAAGCCAGGTCTTATCCCTCAACACCGGTGCCCGACCTCACTAATGCTTTTTTGGCTGAATTGGAACAAATCCCTGCAGCCAGTTTCCAGAATCTTGAGGATCGCCTTTCCCAGCAGAGTAGAGGATGTTATGGCAGCACATTAATGCCTGTCAAGTAAGATTTGCAACAGCCACATGCAGTATAAAAGTCCACATACTTTTGACCATGTAATATAGCTGGTAGGGTCAGCACACCAGCTCTCAAAGGAGTTTCTGTTGACTGCCTCTGCGCAGATTGTTTGTTGCAGTTTTGCCAGCAGGCGTAAACAAATTCAAATATATGTCAGAGAAAAGCTCCATTATGGATACTGCTATTGTTACCCACCTTTGACCATGTACTCCTTCATTCTGATTGGCCAGCAGCCAGTGGCAAAAGTTTGACATTCCCAACAGAGGCCTCAGACTTTCAGTGAAATAAACACCAGAGCCAGAAACTTGCTGCCTTTACACTCGCATTTAACACTTAGGCTTTCAAATGGGCTCTTAAACACATAACATGCACAAGCACAATGAAACAGCATCTGTGTGGGTGCATGCATGTGTTGTTTGTGTGGTTGAAAGGAGAGAGCGTGTGCTTATGTGAGCCAGAACATTTGTAGCAGTGGTAACATCCAGAGGGCAGTGTGAATCTCTCCAGTTCCTCCTGTCATCATCTTCTCCCATGACGAGACCACAACAGAGAGCACAAAGTGTCGGTTGGTTGGATCTTCACTCTCTTGCTGTTTTTTGTTCCATCTTTAAAAAAAAAACCATGTTCCCACAAAGACTCACATACGAAAACAGCGTTGGCACAAACAAACACTGCTATTTGATTTCCCGTTGTTCCTTTTTTCTTGAAGGGATCTCTTCTGCTCCTTCAACTTCAAGAGTCACAGCACAAACTTCATAGAGATGTTAAAGGTCTGGGGTGCATGAAAAATGTACAGATCAGACTTCATAAATTATCATCCTTTTCTCCTCGTGTCGTCTTTGCGAAATCTCTTTTCCACCGTTTTTGTGTCCTCGTGTCCCCCACACTTCTATCCCTGTGTGACTGGACTTAAAAGGCCAGCTTGAGGGATGACAACCGTCGCTCACTTCACAGGGCTGAGAAAGTAGGGGAAGATCGGGAAAGGAGAGAGATGAAAGCGAAAAATTGCAGATGAGGTAGAGCAGGAAGAGAGTAGTTTAAAAGATTTATAAAGGATTGACAGCTTCTGTGTCAGTCAGAAAAGCAGAATAACACAGAAATGTTATTTTTCTTCAAATCCTTACACGCGAACCTCCATCTCAGAATGCAAAAGATTACCTGATTCATCAGTGAGAGATGTTTTAATCGCTAGTACTTTGAGATTTCTAGTCTCAACGAACGCGATACAAGTGAGGAAAATTACTTTAAATTCCTCGAAGCCCTTAAATTAAATGCAGTTATTTATTTCATGGTGATAAAGAGTGGCTCATTGAGTTGTATTGAACACAGACTGTTTTTTTGCCATGGCGAAATGACAGTGCTAAGTGTTTTATGAATATGTTAAAAATGAAATGAAAGGAGGCATTCCCATCAATCCCTTCTCTTACAGTGTTGCTGGGGTTAGTGAGGGAAATTGAATGCATTTATTAAGACCCAGAGCGACGTGAATGATATCTGGCATTTGCTCTCAGGAACTAATTTTAACATCTCAGTTACCTAAGTGTTTACTCTAAGGTAACACTATGATAACACTTGGATGAGCTTGGAAGATGTTGCAGCTGCAGCTTTTGGCTTGGCAAAATGACTGCTTTTTCTTTTTAACACAGAATCAACCCGAGGCGAGTGCGTTGTGTTTGTATTAATCACATTGTAGGGAAAACAATCTGTTAATATTGTGGTGACTGACCCTCCATGTAGGCACGAAAAGCTGGTCCCACCAATGTTTTTTCTTTTGTGTAATGTATATTCCAATTAAAACATGGTTTTTGGTTAAGTTTAGTTACTCTTACAAGTATTTAAATCTTTGAACCCTGAGCAAATTTCTTTCAGAAACATGGGAAAAATGGCGGTGAACAAATTGGTAGGAAATGTCCCACAAATTGAAAAAAATAAATAAATACATAAATTTAGAAAATAATTTTAAAAATTCAGGAAAAAAGCAAAAGCTCGGGAAAAACTCTATTTATATTAATAATGATTATTATTTCATTTTGAAATTATTTTACAGAATTTTTATAATTTTAAGCACTTTTTCTAGGTCATATCTTGTTTGTATTTTTTTTTACTTTTTTTTTTTTACTTCCCCCCCAATTTTCTTCCTTTAAATTTTCTCTTTTTACTAATTTCTTGCTATTTTTGGGGGCATTTCTCTTTTTGTTGCTCATTGCCTTCTTCCCATGTTTTTAAAATAAATCAAGCCAATTTGCTCAGGTTTCAAAGGGTTAAAGCATAAGGCGAGGCCGCATATACTTTCGGTTTTAAAAAAGACTTCGTAATTTTCCTAAGGCTCACACCAAATCGGGCGTTGCAGCAAAAACCCTTATCCTCCCATTCATTTGAATGTGAGTTGTGTGTTTAGGCTGTAGTGCTGGTGGCCACAGGGGATGCCGTTCAAGAAAGTTAACTTGTAGAGAAACTCAACCCAACATCATGCTGCGGTGGCCAATCACATACCCTGGAAAAGACAGCTGAGGAGGTACCCATGTTCCCACGTTACCCAATTTGTTTAGAACATCTGTGCACAAAAAGAGGGGTGCTCACAGTCCAAAAAATAATGAAAAAAAATGAATAAAAAACAGCAGTAAACATTTCAGTTCTTGACGATAATCATTTCTGAATGGACTGAAACGTTTGCTGCTTTTTTTAATTCATTCATGTATTCATTTTGTGCAGAGATGTTCGAAATAAATTGACTTTTTTTGCATTGATCTCAGCCTGTGAACCTTTTTTTGTGGCTGCCCAGCCTAGTTGCATTAATGTGCGGGTATCTGCCGTCCCTTCTTGGTTGTCCATTGTACCGATGCACCCAAGATAAACTTTTTTTGTATGCGCAGTTTCAGAGCAATCAGACCGAAGGAGGCCCCATTCCACAATAATTAGTCTCTTTATTTCCTTAAATATCATAATGAGTAAAAGAAATAACAAAGTATGTATTAACAGCTCGTGTGTACTGTCCAAGAAAGGAGAGCGCTTGCTTTCTTTTTGCACACGTGTGTCTTTTGTAGTAGTTAAGATACTACAGTAATGATAATCCAAAAGGAATTTCACAGATCTTTTAAGCCAACATAAACAAACTTACCAAAGGCACATACTCAGTCGCTGCCATGGGGAGATTAGCTTTCTATAGATGGTGACACTCTCACACCGCCGCACGACCCCTGCGGCTAATCACCGCAACGCTTGATTTAGTGTGAATGCAGCCTAACAAAGCTGGACACTGTAGTTTTTCATTGACGTCACTCAGACGGGAGTAAATACTACTTCTGCTGGGGACTATTTTCCAGTGCCAGCAGATACACATTTAGTGCGCCAGTGAGGATTTACTGCCGCAGGATGGTGTATGTGAGTGTGACTTAAACTGCAGTGCCCACTTTCATTGTATTGAGGAAATATGTTAACCTAGTGCATTTGTTTGTTATGGTTTTTGGACAACAAATGAGGTCTTGGCTGCACGTCATAATGGGATAAATTCATTGTTGGTTTTGATCTTTTTGTGGGATTTGTTTACTGCAAGAAACCCAAAGAATACCCCCAGATTTGTCTTCTTAAGCTGATGCAATTGTTGTAATGAGGCGCATGGCCGTTGTGGTTAAGGAAGAATGAGTCCATACAATGTCCTCACAAGTGACGAAAATAAACGCGTGTGTGTGTTTGTGTGTGTGCCAGAGAATGCCATCTCATCCTGTTCTTAATCCTCCCCAGATTGAGGTCAGTGAGGCTATTGGAGGATCTCAGTGTGTTTACAACCTCAGTCTGACCCTTGGAAACGCCGAGATTGCCTGGTGCTATCTCATTGGTTGTGTCGCCCAGACATATCTGTGTGTAGGGATCTGATTGGCCCGGAGGACTTGAGATGAAGCCAGAGTGTTAAATATCTCTAAGAAGTGGGCTGAGAGGCGTGAAGAATCAGTATGCTGCTTTAACACTGTTCCCCAGGTGGATCCACAGAGGGGTTGGTTTTACGGGGGGAAGGGGTGTGTGCAGTTGTTATAGTAACTCCCGGCTGTTCTCAGAGGGCCCCAACATCATGTGGGAGGGTTGCTATGGCAATGGCAGGTTGTAGCGTAGGTGTGTTGTTGTGGTAACAGTATGTCTACGCGAGGGTACCGTTCACTTAGTGTTGAATGGAGAGTCAGAGTAAGAGGACTTGGCAACACCAGGTCCTTGAAGAGCAGAATGAGATATTGATACTTCAACAAAGGGCTTGGCGATATGGATAGAATCTTTATCACAATAGTAAATAAGGATTTTTTTTTTAATATATGGATAGTCATCAAAACATGACGGTTGTATGCAGAATCACATATGAAAATAATCAAACTTATTAATTACCTTGATTCCACTGACACACTAGTAGGGCTAGGCGATATGACCAAAAGTTATCACAGTAAACATTTTCACATCAGTTTATATTGATAATTATCACCATAAATATCACATCATGATTATCTACAAGTTCTGGAACAAAAGTTGAAGAAACAAGATGATTAATTGTGGTTTAAACTATTCCCTATTGTCAGAAAATGACATTTGCCAAACAGCGGAACATCCCACAAATCTGAGGTGGATTCACAATTACAATCCAAATAATGTCAATAAATGAAACAAGAGATAGACAAAGAAATCTCTGTACTGGTAAGCAGCGTGTCGAACCCTTTGTGCAGACGGTTTAAAACATTTTGTAAGTGTTTTGGCTGACAGTGTAAATAGAATAAATGGATGACAGAAACTGTGGTCAATATTCTCTGTACAAGTTTTGAAGGCATGGCATGTAATTTTCTGCCTTTTCTCAATCAAAACAGTAACAAAAGATGCACTTTGATGATGTTGTGAAGTAGCATGGATCGTTCATTGCTGATTAAAGTCCATCTGATGTGACTCAGGCAGAATGTTCGCTTATGATTACTAAATGATATATAATCATGTAAGTATCAAAGGTACTTTTATTTACGTTATATCACATCAATCAATTGAAATAGCAGCAACTGACCTTCCATTAGTATCAGACGTGTGGGTCGACTACCCGTCCAGCTGCTGGAATGTTGTAACATTATAGCGTTACTGTACACACTAGGTTAGTGACCAGTAGCTTGGTGATGGTAAGCCTTGGTGGCTGGGCTCGTCTTCTTCCTCTGAAGAAGGAAGTGGCAAATGGCATGGCGGGTGACCATCGATTTATCCGTCAACCATCCATTTTCATTTGCTTATCCGGGGCCGGGTCGCAGGGGCAGCAGGCCAAGCAAAGCACCCCAGACGTCCCTCTCCCCAGCATGCTTTCCAGCTCCTCCTGGGAGACTCTGAGGCGTTGCCAGGCCAGATGACATATGCGATCCCTCCAGTGTGTGGCACATAGCACAGTGGGTGCAGTAGCTCCCCCATCTTGTGTGTATGCCTGCTTTAATTATTTTAAGTAAAACTATATAGGAATAATTTTTGTTATCATTATCATTTTATCGCCCAGCCCTGCACTACATCTTAAAAAAACTTAGTATCTGTAAAACTTAACTTCACATACCAATTCTGTTTATTTTTAATTACTCAGAAACTTTTTTTAGCTCCACACATTTGCAGAACAATAACATGAGATCATATCCGCACAATATGATTCCACTGAAAGTTAGCAAATGATAATATTGAGGAATTATCAACCTGCAGTTGGAACCATTAGCAGGGGCTGATTGCTCAGCCTAAACCTGCAGTAAATAAAGTATGTGTATATAAACACTAATCCAGGCTTACTAAGACTCCCATGTTGGTCATTTTATCACACAACCAACAAACAAATATATCAGCAGAATAGTTTTATAGCTGCCCCTGACTACCATTTGCCTCCCTTGCTGCTGAACTGTTTATCAAGCACTCGAGGTAATGGAGAAGTGGATCCGAGGGCACATTCGCTTAGACCTTGTCAGTATTTTCACGATTGCTTGAAACTATTCCAGGCGACAGTGTATTCTTGTCTGGACTTTACTGTATGTACCCTCACAATGCAGCATGTCGTTAGAGCGCCACTGTGTCTGACCCACCTGATTACTCACTTTCTTTTCCTGCCACTTCTGTTTTATCCTTGTTTCTTTCTTTGAGTGTCTTGTTAAACTCCAATAACCAGATGTCAAGCTTCTTCTCTCCGCCTCCTCTATCTTTTTTCTCTGATCTGTCTGCCTTTGTTCCCCCCCCCCCCTCCCGTTTGTTTCATTAGTGGTGTCTGTTTCTCTGTTCTCGCAATCCCCCATCTCTCAATTTTACTCATGTTTTCCCACAGAGACGCATGAGCGCACACACACAGAGATGCATGTAGTATGCTCTTACGTACATGAACTCATCGCATGAATCCAGCTTTTTTTTCCCTCCGCGCATGTTTAGTCATAGCAGGTGACTTGAGGAGAACGGAGACCTCAGACATGCTGATTTGTAGTCTTCACAATGACAATCCCTTAAGAGCCTGAATAGCCAAACATCTTGACAAAGCACTCCACTAGCATAAACCCACACAAAGCACTTCCATTTTCTGGCTTCTAAGAAGGGCTCACAGTCACCACATGGCAATGCAAGAAAGCTTCTCTCTGTATTATTCGCTCAATTCATTTTATCCCGGCCTAGCTTAAATGGTTGACTGCTGTCCATTGTGAGCGCTGATGTATTGTACATTCTCAGTTTCTTATTACTTATTGTGTATATGTGCACGTACATGTGTGTGTGTGTGTGGTTGCACCATCCACAAGCAAGCAATGCAGCCTCAAACCAGAGGGAGGTCATGCATTGCATAAATGATAGGGAGGCAAACAGGATAGCATCCATGGGCAGCCACACACATCCAAACACAGCTGAGAGAGCTAATAATCAACATACTGGAACTTTTTTTTTTTTTTTTTTTTAATAACAACCTCACGACCTTTCTTCCCTTTCGTTGTCATTAATGCATGAAGTTTTGGGATCTGAGGTCCAGTGCTATTTATCAGTCTCCCTCTTTCTCTTCCACACACACTCATACACAGCAGCGCCCTGCGTGGTACATATCCAAAAATACTCCCTTAGCTCCTTTTAAAAGCTATACATGTTTATTTCCGTCGATGAGCGTTTCCAGCCTGCTTTCTGAAATTATCACATCTTGATGTCTCTGTTGCTTCCCTGCACTTGACTGTCCCCCCCCCCCCCCCCCCCCCCCTCCGTCTCTCATCTCCGCTGTTCTCAACCATCTGGCTTGAAGTCCGTCTTCTGTTCTCGGTTGTGTTGTAGATAGAAGGGCTGGGATGAATTCATTACAGCAATTTTAACTCGCTGCTTGTATATTTAGTGTGTGTGATCGAGAAAGAAAGAAAGGAAAAAAATATTCGCAAAAAGTTTAATGAGGGGGAGTGCGGCTGTAAGATGGCAGTGTGGAGCTGTTGTGTTTGCAGTAGCGAAACCAAAATGTGATATGATCAGTCTGAAAGAAGTGCCAGAGGGGTCTCTCGAGGCATCTGGCTGTGTGAGATAGAGAAAATGCCATCAACGCACGATGACATGTGAAAGTCATGTATGGATGAGGAAATAGAGGGCAGTCACCCCCAGAACAAAAAGCTCAGTTGCATTAACACCTTTTCCTCACACTGGGGAGTAAATCAGATTTTGAATCACTTGCAGCTCAACGCTGTTTATTTTCACTTTTCATAATAGTAGGCGTAAACAAAAATAGTCTGCTGTGTTATGGCCAGTTCTCCAACATTTCATGGTATTTTGGAAATTTTTCTAGATATGTAGGGGGCTCATACGGTATTTAAGGGACCAAACAACACTTTTAGAAACAGAGTAGTTCCAATCTGCCTCCACATCCTGACTCTTTTCTTTTTTTGCAGTCATTGCTGACTCGTTGACGGTGACGGCTCCAGCCCAGACTCTCTCCAAGGTGGAAGGCGACACACTACAACTCACCTGTGAAGTGTCTCGGACCACACAGCAGCACACTCACTTATCCGTGGGTTGGTACCTGCGGTCCCCAGAGGATGCAGCCGCAGCACCTCAGGAGCTGGTCACCTTGTCAAGGGACTTTGTTCTGCGCTCCGGGGGACCGTACCGGCAGAGGATGGGGGCAGGAGACCTCAGGCTGGATAAAACCAGCGCTACAGCCTACAGGCTGACCATTCACAAGCTGCAGCCAGTGGACCAAGGCCTGCTTTACTGCCAGGCTGCTGAGTGGATTCAGGACACAGACGGCAGCTGGTTTGCCATGACCCGCAAGCAGAGTGACAAGACTCAGCTCCGCATTCAGCCCACTGGTGAGTAGAGGGAAGAGATTCTGTGGAAAAAGAGGAGGGAGGGGGGGGGAGAGGGTAAAGATGCTGCTCTACACTTAGGTCCCCGCTGTCCTTCTGACAGACGCACACGCACGCATGTGGGCCGGCTTCCTCTGATTGCTGATCAGTATCTCACACTAAGCTCATTAGCTAACTAAAAAGGGCTTAACTAAACCTCCGCAGACTCCCCACTTTTGTATTTGTGTCTGTTTGATGGGCAACATTACAAGCACATCCAAGAATAATTTAACTAGCTCCAGGCAGCGTGGGTGTTTGACGGGGGGAGACCTAGGGCTTCCACATATACAATTTCCCACGCAACGAGTGGCCTAGAGATCAGAAGCCAAAAATGTTTTTTTTCAACCACTCCTCGCCAACAATTACACCAGTTTAGTTTGTGCTCGAGTGCATTAGTGGGAGAAACCGTGCTGGTTTAGTGCGGTTGCCAACTCTGAAGGAGGAGATTGTCTAATGGAAGGGAGGGAGGGAATTACCAACCAAGAGACAGAGAGGGGGGCGGTGGGGAGACATGAGGATGAGTAAGTAACAAGGGGTGCACAGTGAAAGAATGTGGGAGAAATAAGGGGTGTGTTGAGGTGGCTGACAGCGGAGAGGCCCTCATATGATCATGATCTAATAAGCTGTCAGACTCATGACTTGATGGGCTCGGAACAAAGACAGCTTTACAACTCCTCACATGTACTTTTGATCTCCCACCCAACTTGACCCCATGGCACCCACTGCTCTGTATTCCTCATACATAAAGCACCTCTTTGTATGCTTCCAAGAAAGGGCCACAAAGATGGGTGATAAACAGCTTTGACATTAGCTCAATTACCAAGGCAGCACGCAGTGGCGAGCGTGTCATGCCAGTAAATCACTTCAAAGTGGAATCGTTTTGCCTTTCTCCATTAAGCGCCAGAACCGCTCTGGACCAATACAACTTGATGGTGCCCCAGATAGTGCTGGGTGGATGAGAAGGAGAGTGGAAACTCAGATGTAAAGCAGGTTTGTCAGATGAGTTCCTGCTACTTCAGGGAGGAGACAAAAGGCACAAAGAGCTCCCCTCTCAGCACCCTTCGTCACTCTCTGTCTTCTCTGTAATCTATAATAGATGGAGGTGTTGTTACGTGACAAAGAGAATACGGCAGAGTTGTGCGGCTCGGGGTGTGCGGCTCGGGGTGTGAGTGCTCCAGCTTGTGTGTTGATTCATTTGGATTTCCTTCTGTGTACTCACTTATTGCAAGATGCGGGAAGAACTTGCATACCTTTAGGCGGAACTGGTGTATTTGATATTGCACCTGTCCATGTCCATATTTGACAGACGGAGAGCGAGGAAGAAATTTAGAAAGAGAGCGAGCAGCTCCTCCATTAGGCTCCTATTATAAAAGATGGAGTGGATCTCAAGACAGCCCCATCACTAGCTAATCACCCACAGCCAGCATCAGAGAGAGCAGCAACGGACAGAATCCTAATGTACCTTTCGCTCTCGGTTTTTACCATCTTTCTCTCTTCTCTCACCTCCTCCCTTGTTCCCCACTCACACATCACCTCTCATTTTCTGCAGTCGTGTCTCATCACTGCATTTTTTCTTCTCCCTCAGAATTCCTCCATCAACCACTTCCTTCTTACCTTCCTCCTGCCCTTAGTACCTTTTTTTATAATTAGCTCTAAACGCTAACACACACTGGACCTGTGAGCCTGTTTTTTTTTATTATCCCTCTGCATTCTCTCAGCTGAACTCTTCCTGTAAATATGGTCTTAATAGAGCTTCATGCTGAGTGGTGACTAATTCCTGCCAAAACAGGTCACAGCCCTTTTAGCATTGCTCATTTTCATCACAATTAATCCCATTCAAATGCCATTATACAATGTCTTGCTCTCCTTGATGTAGGTGCAGCGAGCAATCTGTGGACGCTTCTCCCCTATGCCATTTTGTGCATGTACAGTATGTGTGCACTACAGCTGCCAGTAATAGTTATTTTCATCATTTTTCTTAATGGTTTTTATTAATTAATGAGTACAAAATTCAAAGATATTCAAATGACAGTGATTCAAAAATCGAGAATAATAATATAATGATATATTATTTATTTAGGTATTTATTTATTCATTTATTTACTTATTTATTAAAAGAACATTTTGTCATATTTGCAGAAATTGTCACCATAGCCTTTTTTACACAGAGATCCTGCAATAGGGCTGCGACGAAGACCCTTTATTATGCCAGTGTTGCTTTTTACACAGAACCAAAAAAAAAAGGTGTAATGCCGCCCCAGTGTGTGATTTAGATAGCATGTTGGCAATCCTAAAGCAAAGAGGTGTGACTGGCCTCTACTGTGACATGTAACGGTGACAACAGGCAACGTTTTCTAAAGAATTGTTTTGTTATTTTTTGCCATCCCTGTTATATAGCGGTTGATCTTGGAGGCTAGAGCTCCTAGATCTCATTGTCTCCCCAGTCTATAGATACGTTCAGTTGCTGTTCTTCTTCTTTGGGTTAGCTGCTAACAGCTACTAGCCTTTTAAATCTCTTCGCGGTGGGTCACATACGAAACATATTGTCAAAATGTCACACCAGTCCTATCCTGTCAGCTTTCCCTTTCATACAGGCGTTGATTCGGCGCTGTTATTACCTCCGCTGCTGACTTAAAAGCGAGACAATTCAGTCCTCCCATTCGGCGCTCGTACTTTTTATAAAGAATGGTGAGGTGGAATAACAGTGTGACTTTCCCGTCCTCAACAGGCAGTGTGAAAGGGGCTTCTATCATGACGGTAGTAGATTGCTGACTGATTTTCAGAATGGCTGCCGGGTCACAACTTTCTCATTTTACAGCTAAACAGTACACTTAAATATGTTTCTGAAAACATGTGAGGTGAGAAGTAGGCAACGTAGTGACAGAATCTTGATTTATATTTGCTCAGTGATGCCTAGTTTGACTGCAGTTCACGAGCAGTGATTGACATGATTGACAGCTGTGTTAGAGAATCCTCGGCTCTGATTCATTGTTTTTATTCAGCCACGGTGGATTTTTGCAACTGCCATTAGATGCAGTATGAGGAAGCAGAGGGACATAATTTTCTCACAGATCATTCGTCTCATACTGTCAGGATGTAGTGACAGTTTAATTAAATATGACAAAAACGTATTTTTCAAAAAAAAGAAAAGAATACCAGCTGCGGCTTTAATGTTTGTTTATTGATTGATTGATTATGTTTCAACACAAGTTACACATTCCTAGCTGAACCACTATGATTAATACACTGTCTGTCTTTAACTAAAAGGCGGCTCGGCATTACAGTTCACAAGACTGTATGTTACTATGTGTGTGTGCATGTCAATATTTAGTGTGTGGGTGCATACATATGTTTGTGTATGTGAAAACAATACCCCCCCGCCCCCCCATAGTGACTCCCCGTATAATGAGCTCTATACCAACGGCGGGCTTTGAACTTTTCCACATGAGTGTGTTTCTCAGGAAGTCTGTTTAAAGTCTTTGTAATTACAGCTCGGGGCTACCACCTCACTGAAAGGCAAAGCAGCAGTTTCTGATACATACCGTGCTCATCATCGGGAAATTAATACAGCAAATAAAACTGAACAGGCAGCCACACGCACACACACATACATACACTCACACATATACAAACACAGCCGCACATGCGCAGATGACAAGTGCAATGTGGCCAAGTGGAGGAGCTAGCGCTAGCAGTGTTTACTCTGTCTGTTCTGACTTAGACTGCAGGAGGAGGAGGAGAGCGCCTGACTCTGTTTGAGACTGCTGAAGAGAATTTTAATTAGATGTGTTTTTTATTGCAGAGGTGAAACCAAGGGGGGAGAGAGAGCAGAGCTCGGAGCGATGCACTGTGTGACCTCAAGATTCATTCTCTCTCTCTCTCTCTCACACACACACACACACACACACACACACACATATACACACACACTAACTGATGATATTTTATTGCCCCCACCTCTCCCTGACCACCTCACATCCTACCTTTACCACCCACCCCCTCAATCTCTTCACTCTCCCACCCACTTTTTCAGCCGGCAGTTTCTGCATTACATACTGTGGATATTAAGAAAAGGCAGCACTGTTATGCATTTCAATTGTAGCCCACATTTAGACATCAGTCTTGTTTTAAACATGAGAGAAAAGTTGTTTGGGAACACAACAAATATCACCTTCTTGAAGAGATCTTCCCCACACCTACGCAGCTACAGTACGCTCTTCCCATTTTGATGCTTTATTTAAAATCTAGTGCTGTATTCAGGGGTTTTGTACATTTACTGGTGTTGGATAACATTCTTATCCGACTAAGCCACAATGATGTGCAACATTCAAAAGGGGATTTTCTTTTTTGTTTCATATATCAAAGTTGTATCACTGAGTGTTATAACATGACTTTTTGGCAGGCACTTGACCACGTTTCTGATTGCTCTACTAAACACTCCTTAAAGCTTGACGATTCCCTCTGTTTCATCTTTTTTCACCCAGATCGGGACTTCAGCATCCAGGTGAGCACGGAGCGACGGTCCTTCACGGCCGGTGAGCCGCTGGAGCTTCGCTGCACCATTGAGGCCCAGAACGTCCCAGAGCGCTTCTTCTCGGTGTCGTGGGTCTTCAGCAGCTCACCGGTGGCCGTGGTGGGCCCCAGTGCCGTGCCTGTCCTGGGCCCCGATTATGTTGCCCGAGAGGCGGCTGGCCACATGACGGTGCGTAAAGAGAGCGCCAACGTGCACTTGCTCAAGCTGCAGCACCTACGCCCCGAAGATGCTGGGAAATACATCTGCCGCGTGACAGAGCGAGAGAAGACGCCCACGGGAGACTTTATCGATCGCAGCAAGAGGTCCCGCAATGTCCAGATCACAGTCCAGCCGCTCAGTGAGTAATAATCTGTTCACGAGGCCACTGGCTTAGTTGTTTTGTCCTTAGTTGTCAATTACACTAAGAACGATGAACTCCTCATAATACCAGTTTTATCTTCATGTAGGCAGCATGGAATGTCACGCTGTGCTCCTCTCCAGCCTCTCTTGTTATATCTTTCTCTCTCTGGCTCCCCCTCTCTCTTTCTCCAAGGTGGCCTATAACAGATAGCTGCACAGCCTCTATTGTTAACTGAGAGCAGGAGGGGAGAGGATGATGCTACTCTTATTCCTGATGTATTTTCTGTTTGAGTGGATTGCTAAAGGATAGTAATGCAGCATTATGGTCTTTCCTATTCCCTTGGCTTTGCTATGAGGGGAGGGGGGGTAACACTATAGCAGGATAATGGAGAGCAGAAGAGTCCGGACTCAAGGAGGCTGAGCTAACAGGCATGAAATTAAAGCGTGGAGAAAGAAAAGAAGCAGAGAAAGGCGCCCAGCTCTCCAGGGCTCTCTAAGTGGTTCCCCAGGCCAAATTAATGTGTTCTGCTGGGGCAGACTTCTTCAGCTGGGTTAAGCAGAGCTGGCCAGTCGGGTCACATCGAGCTTGCGTCTGACTGATGCAAAGTTACAGTCAAACCTTGAAAACCGTGCTCACAATCCTGTGACATTTTTCTTCATCCCAGTGGCAGCAGGGAAAACGCCCCCTGCACCGGTCTGGGTCATTTTGCTTTATCCCCTCTTCTCTCTGTACCTCCATGTCTCTTAGGACTGCAACAGTGTGTGGCGCCAGCTGCTACCAGCATAATAAAACATAATAACCACAGAGTAGTATCTCCTCTCAAGCAGCCAGCACTACCTTATCCTGACCGCTCGGCACCCCCTGCTAAATAGGCCCAAAACAATGGCCCTGAGCTTGCAGCAGTCTCCAGGGAGTCTCTCTGTATGGGAGGTTTTGTTTTTCTAACAAAAGACCTTAATGCCCCATAAAGGATGTTTATAGGGTTTACACAGGATAATGGCCATGGTTATTGGAGGAGAACTTCCATGAAATACAGCAGAAGTGGTCAGGCAGGCATGTATTTGATGCACAAACTGTCCTCTCATGCCTAGATTCGATCTCGCACACACACAATTTCAAGATGTGCTTCATCACTCTAATTGGGGGAATTGGGCAAGAGCTGGTAATAGGGTGCGACAGGGGTTAAAGTTGATGAGTCCGAGGCAGGCAGAGGTGACAGGAAAGGAAAAACAGAGGTAAACACTTCTGGCAAATCAGTGCTGATGGATGAGTTTACCTTTGCAATGAGGAAGGGATAGAGAGCTTACATGCCACACTGAATCTCTGTCATATGGATAGAGAGGACAAGCGCAAGGGTAGGGAGAAAAGGGAGAGGATATATTATGCTCTTAGAGAGTGGAAATGCATTCTGTAGTTCAAAAAACAAAGACGAAGGAGCTGGTGGGGGGGAATGTGGAAATTAAAAAGAATAAAGTTCAAAGAGAAAGAAAAAGGAAAGTTGAAGAAAAGCCAAACTGTTTAGAAACCAGACAGCGTTTATAGGAAGGAGGATGTATGTATCTGCTTGTATAACTGTCTAACAATCCTCTCTTCATGTCTCAGTGTAAAAAAGTGATACAATACAATGTTCTTAGCTGTTGGAAAAAAAAACTATCAAGCTGTTACAATGAAAGACAGAGAGGAAAAGGATGAAGGCATTTTCCCTTTGTTCATTTGAGCGTGATAGAAGTAAGAAGCCAGTTTATTCCATATTCACAGAGAGCTCATGCTTATTAGGAGGGCCGGCGAGCTGAGAGGGAAGCAGCAGAGCTTGGCCTGAGGGGAGAATCAAAAAAAAAAAAAAAAGAAGTGAGAAACCTTAAGCCACATCCCCAAAAGACAGCAGCATTGGCCCCACAGGGCCTAAGAAAGCTTTTGGGTCAACTAGAGCTCCATGATGTTTGATGGACGATGAAGTGATGAGAGTCGAGATAAAGCAGAAAAACAGAGGAGAAGAGCCAGTAAAGACTTTTATCTTCCTCCTCTTCTGAAGTGCAGCTGAGCCCTGTGATCTGAGTCTTCTTTCCTGTGCCCGTGTGGACTCGGTCAACAAGCCACACAGGGTTCAGACGGAGAATCTAAACCCACACACACAAAATCACCAGGGCCTTCTCCCTGGCTGTCACTCTGATGTGCCCGAGGCCAGCTACAAAACCACACTATGGTCCTCCCACATGTGCACCGGCATCCAAACACACAGCACTGGCACAGGACTGTGAGATACTCTACTCCTGGGAACAGGCTCAGCGATTTGTTTTATTGCCCCTGGCCTCCTGTACTCTCTGAATGTTTTAACACAGAGAGTGTGATTGTTGTTGTCTCTTGGATTCAGCGTGAGGAGGAGTTGAGATTTTGAGGAACTTTTTCCTAACTCCTTTCATGTATCCCATCTCTACTCATCCTCACCGTCATGTCTCTCTCTGTCTGTGTCTCTTCTCTTTCCTCTCAGAGAGCAACATCACAGTGTCATTGTCCAGCAACTCTTCGGAGGTCCTAGAGGGTGATGTGATCCAGCTGACCTGCTCAGTCCACTCCACTACAGGTCCCCTGTCTGTTGTCTGGCAGTGGACAGACAAGCAGGCGACTGGACCGGCGCAGGAGGTGGCCTCCGTGGATCGCGACGGCACCGTGTGGCACAGCCCCTCCTACAGAGAGCGCTCCAGTTATGGGGAGATTCGTGTGGAGAAAGTCCGTGCCGACGCATTCTCTCTGTCCCTGTATAATGCCTTACCTGAGGACGAGGGTCAGTACCGCTGCACGGCCACTGAGTGGCTTCAAAGTGGTACTGAGCCGGAGCTTACCTGGGAGAAGATAGGAGAGAGGGCAGCAACCAAGACCGTCACTGTGAAGACTGTTGGTAAGTTAATGCAGCCTCAATATGGTCTATGTCCTGATCCTGCCAAGTCAGTTAGCAGAGGTATGGCTTGAGTCACATGACTTGGACTCTTGCCAGACTCAAGTCACAAATTTGATGACTTCAGACTTGACTTGACAAAATTAAAAAATCCCTCCAACTTGGCATGGACTTCAACACCAGTGACTCGTGACTTTACTGGGACTTGAGCATTTTGACTTGAAAATACCTGGAACTTGACTTTTCTGTCATGACTTGGGTCTGGAGTGCAAAGACTTGAGACTTACTTGTAACTTGCAAAATAATGAATTGGTCCGACTTCTGTCAGTTGGGCACATTGTGGGGAGGGGGTTGGTGTGAGAGCACCGTCCCACCCTCCAGGCCAGAGTGAGACACAGTGGAAATATTATTTTATCTTTTCAAAAGATTTCCAATCAAAAATTATTTTACAGTTTCTGCTCAAGTGCTTGCGGTAGTATATTTGTTATGGATAAAGTGTGAAAAATCTGGTAAATTTGAAGGGGAAAATACAGTTTATATGGTTTACTAATTAAGTTATGACTGCATGCCGTCGCCTCAGCTAAAAGTTTAGATGAGCTACTAAGCGTAACTCTTCTGATGATAACATAAAATAGCATATTTATTCACTTTAAATAGTCCATAACTGACTTAAAAAAAATATGCCGCATATGTTATCTGTACATCCCTCAGGAACACCGGTTCACACACAGTGTAAGTAAGCTGTAATCAGCCTGTGCATGCTAAGCCTGTATGTTTAAGATGAGCAGCAGCTGAGCTTGTTACAGGTTTAAATATCCTTGATCAAATGGACCGTACTGTTTATCCTGCTGTAATATTATTTCCACGCAAGATTCAGATTTAACTACAGAAAATGTACTTTATCTGTCAGCTAATTATCTAACACATCATGATGTGCACGCAAGTGAAATGTCAGGTATCCAGGGCGACCCCCCTATTGAAAATACACTCCGGGGCAGATGTAAATTCACGTACACGACAGTGTGTCGGCGCACATGCACACCAAATCAAAGAGAGGCATATGGTTTGTGATTTGCTAAAGACTGATGAACGGCGCGGGCAGAACATGCAGTCCACACAGTAGAATATACCATGGTTTATTCATGCAGCGCTCAAGGGAAAGAGCTATTACGGCACACACACACACACACACACACACACACACTCTCTCACACCACCTGCCACACGTCAAGAGCATTGCTTCCGTGACACCCATCATAGATACACACATACACGCTCACACACGCACACACACCCATATGGATTAGCCAGAATTATTAGAATGGAAATGCAGCGGCAATGTGTTTCACAGTCTGTGGGTCTCCTCTGTCAGTGCTGAGTTAAGCTGAACATCCTCGGTACAGGCTGAGGAAGCCACTGGAGCGGAGCAGTGAGGAGCTGGCAGACCAGGAGCACTGGGCTCAACGCACACACACACACACACACACACAACCAACGGATTAGCTCCCTGCGGCAGCACACAGTGGTGCTGCAGAGAAGAGATGTCAGTTTTTAAGTGGCCATTTGTTAAGTTCGGGCAACAACAGAAACATTAGTTTGAGGAACAAGGGACGCATTATGCAAATCAGGGAATAGAAGTCCGAAGCCGCTCGTCTCTCTTCAGTTACACTCCTCAACATCTTGTTGATCAAAGGATTTTTCTAAATGTGCGCTGTTGTGTGACGGTCAATGTGTGTGTTTTACTTCGTCTCAGATTTTGGCCCTCGTTTTTCTCACTTTAGCTTCCAACTTCTGTTTTATTGGATCTAAAGCTGCCGTGATGATGGAGAACTTATTTTTCCTGTGTTTCACATTTCTTGCATCCTACTAGTCTTGCCTTACTTAAGATACTCAAGTGTGTGCTCCACTTTTCTTGTGAGCTCAGGTTGGACTTTCCACTGACCTGTCCTCCAAGTGTACTGCTCTACAAGCTGAAGCTTAAGATATTATATATGGTCACTGTGCCTTAATTTAGATCACTGCCTCCTCCCTTATGGACTCCCCTGTGCTAGCTGACAAGACCTAGAGGGGATGGGAGAGGGATATCCTCTGGGAGCATTGTGTTTTTGTTGCCACGGTGAACACAAAGATGCTTGGCAGAGAGTCTTGTTTCCATCTGATTGGCTTAAGGGGCCCTCAGGGTGTCTGGGGTAGCAAGTGTGTGCAAGTGAGAAGCCTATATACAGGCGTGCACACAAGCCAATGTATAGTAGTCTCCCACTCAACCACAAGCACTTTGTACAGTGAAGGAAACAAGCGCATTCGTGTTTATTCACACAAACAAAAAGACGGAGTTGTATGGGATAAATGGATCGGCGTGAAATCCTCTTTCCTGTTACAGAGGCAGGCAGACAGTGAGGGGAATGGATGGATGGATGGTAGAGGGGCGCAGGGAGATGAGAGATAGAGTGAGAAGGGAGAGTTATTGTCTATTAGAGAATTATGTCCCGAGGCAGCTGTCCCAGCAGTAGCCAAGTCCGGACAGAAAGCCATTGATTACACACCCTGAAGGACACTGGGGGTGACGGCTGTCAGAGGAGGAGAGAGGGTAAGGGACAGGGAGAGAAAGTGACGTGGCTGTTGACAAGAATATAATGGAACGGTCTGCGAAATCTAAAGGAAATAAATTATCTAGTCTGACAAAGATCCTGAATCCTTGAATGACCCATATATAACTACAAAGGGAGCAGGCTGTTGTCCACAGAGATAACCATGTTGCACAACCATGTCTCAGAATGGAAAACCAAACAGTAGCTCTAGATGGGGTCATTCGCCTTTTCGCTCCTACGCGTCAGCTACCATATTCATCAGCCCCTCTGCAACGTGACACTGCTTTATTCAGTGCTTTTACCGGTTTCAGGGAGTTTTACTAATAGTCTTTTTTATATAAACCAAACTCAAGTCCTCTTGAAGTGCACCAACAAGTGGACCAACAGAAAAGGGACTTGGTTCTTTTTGTGTTCACACTGTCAGTTCATTTGAAAGAAGACTCTGTCTGGTCCACTTCAGCTCCGATGGGGCCTCAGTCCTCTTCCTGTTCACACTATATGTTCGTTTATTGTCTATCTACCAGTACATTTGTGTTTTATAAGTTGGAAAATGGCCGCCAACCGCACTGCAGACTTGAAGCGAACCGAAGTGGTCTGAGTTTGGTTCACTTCAGAGGTGTCTGAGTTCTCTTGGAGTGTTTACATACACGCAGAAAATGCTGAGTCACCGTTCTGAGTCCGTTAAAAGGGCTGAAAAGGACCAAGTGTGAAAACGCCCTTAATCAGAGAGACTCCTGCAGATAATTCAGCTCCCGGTAAAAAGCTCCTGAACATCTGGATCTTGATTTTTCAGAGAAAAATGGTGAGCACAAACGAGCAGGTGTTGGGCTAGCGGCCCCTCTCTGACAAGCCAAACTGCATTGGAGAAACACCGATTTGTAACATGAAACTGCTTTATTCAGTGTTTTTACTGGTTTAATCATTGGAGCATTTGTTTTGGGGAGAAAAAGACCTCTGCGGATAATCTGGCTCCTCGTAAAAACTGTCTGAACAATAAACACTGAGGGAATTCCAACCACGGCAAGTGTCGGCTGCAGTCTTCACCTCTATATGCCACTAAATCCCCCTAAATCTTTCATACTGTTTCTTTAATCAACATCTTTCTATCCTACCTCCCTGGTCTTTTTTTCTTCTGTGTATCGCCATCTTTCTCATATTCAACCTCAAGCATTCTCTGCAATGCCCTGAAATAAGTACAGCAGGGCCAGGTTGTTAAAGGGCCACGGTATCTTTATCTCTCTTTCTCTCTCTCTCTCTCTCGACTCCCTGGCACTCCAGTGTGGATGTATCTTGGCAATAACATATGGAGTTGGGTGAACGTTTTTAGTTTAATGAGGATAGTTTAGACTTGGCAAGGACTTGGGCGTAGATCGAACATCGGCGCTTAGAGGAAATCTCTCCCCTGGGCTTTCTTTGTTGCATCACCCATTAATTTTGAGGCGCGCTCACACAGTCAAGCACTCAAACTCATAGTTAGACATAAGCGCAGAGTGGTACATACATATACATGCATAAGCTAAATGGCAGCCTTTAGGCTCTTAATGATAGAGGAAAATGCTTGTGGAGATTTAGAACTGCTTTACCGGTAAGGCGGTGCACTTTAAGGAAATAATGTCTGTATTTGTTCCAGCAGGGGGCTTTGTTCCTCTTGGTAGCCATGCTTACAAGGAAGGTTCCTTCCTCGAAACGATTATAAACCCCCACATCATTCGCTAAGCTTTCAGAGAACAGGCTCAATCACACACCTTGGCTGCATTGTGCTATTATTACATGCAATCAGCTGTGTTCTGTTTTTAGAGGGTTTATCATTAGTTGCATTAAAAGGACATTTTTTACACTTTCTAACATTCTTTCCACTTTCTCCACCATCTAGAATCCTCCTTCATGGTGTCTGCTTCGTCACGGACGCCATCCGTTACATTCGGCGACTCCTTTGACCTCCTGTGCCTGGTGAAGCCTCGTCACAACCCTCGTGTCCCCACCTCCGTCACCTGGCGCTTCATGCCAGCTGGCACAGAAGCTGGCGACGAGGATCAGGGAGAGTTCAAAGACCTTGTGACTTTCACCCGCGAGGGCACGCTGCAGTGGGGGGAGCAGCTGCTTGGGCTGGGCACCCGCACCACAGTGGACCGCTCTCACTCCAACACCAACTTCCGGTTGTCGGTGACCCGCGCAGGGCGTCGCGAGGCGGGCAAGTACCAGTGCACCGCCGTGCTGTGGAGGAGGAACTACGACAACAGCTGGAGCAGAGTGGCCAACCGCACTTCCAACCTGCTCGGCATCAGTGTCCTACAGCCAGGTAAAGCTGCATGGCTTCTTGCCAGGCAGACACACACCTAATTGGAACAGACACAGACCAGCACACAAACAGGGATAAACACAGATTCAGACACACACTCGCACACACATACACATTGAGTGAATTCAGCAGAGCTTAGAGGATGTCTGCCTGCTCTAATTGCTCTTAGTCTCTGGTTTAGCCACTAATTGGAGTGTGTGTGGACGTGTGTGTGTGTGCGTGCAGGGCAGGGTGGAGTCTCCTAATGGATCGCAGTGAATGGATTGCTAAATATCCCACAGGAAGGGGTAGAAAAGAGAAAAAAGGCACGAAAGAGGTAGAAAAGAGAGGGACGCAAAGGACGGAGACGGAGAGAGTGAGAAAAAGTGATGAAGAGAGTGAGCGATCTGTCCTTGAACCTCTTTTCTCAGCGGAGGCATTAAACTGTCTACACCGCCCTCATTGGCCCTCTGTGCTCCACGCATGCACAGAGAAAAACCCATTCAGACACAGCCCAATTAGCGGCTGAACACAAACAACAAATACACACAGACACACTAACACACACAGGCCCAATTTAGCCCAGTCTGGTGTGCCTCAACAGTATGATACTTCATTTATTTAGGTGAATGTGCCTGAGGCATACTGAGAAAAAAAAATGCTATTGCAGTCTGGCTTTCAAAGCAGTCCAGCAAAGCATTATGGTACCTGAAGTACCAATGGGGTCCACATTTGTTGGATTTTGCAAGAGGTATGTGAGCAAGGTGCACAGGTAGGATGAGGAGAAGGTTTTCAACTTCTGAAATCCCAAATGTTTGTGTAGCGTTTTATTTGTGACCATGAGCAATGCGTCAATACCTATGTGCGAGCTTGTGTCTTTGCCTCCCATGCTCAGGTGCGGATAAGTAAGATGCTGTATTGAGTTCACAGGGAGACCGTGGCGATCAATATCACTTTCAAAGTGAGGCAGAAGAATGTAGTCACATGTGCAGTATAGCCAGATAGCCTCTCATTCCTTGCTACTATTGATTCAGATTTGCACATGAATGCAAACCGATGTAAACACGCACACACCCCCAGTTCAGAGACACCTTCTTAACTGACTGTGCTCTGACCTTAACCAGTCAGGCAGAACACCCAGCATCCCCGGGCCCTTCAGGACTTATTTGGAAACCGACTTATCATCCTGAATGCTCATTTACCTTCCCCCCATGTGCAGTTTACATTGTGTATCCTTACCCTGAAAAAAGGGACACACACACATATTTTGCAAGGAAATAAATACTGAGTCCTCCTCCCGCTTCTTTTTCTAGCAGCATCTCCATGACAAAGTGATCAGTTACCTTGGTAATGCCATCAGTAACCGTGACGATGTGATCAGTTGCCGACTGAAAGCCAATCAGTAACCATAACCGTGCGATCATTCTGTGTGTAAGGGCACTATCTCACAGGGGAGGGCACATGAGTAATTCCTTTATCTCATTGGTTGCCGAGACCCGGCTCAATCCAGGTCATGCTGCGTTCGTCTCCTCCACCTCCTGTGTGTTTTTTTTTAGTTGTGCAGTCAGACCTTCATTTAGACTGATGATTCATTTGTCAGCATGTAGGACGTCTCTCTCTCTCTCTCTCTCTCTCTGCCTCACGCCTCTCCTCCCCATCTGCTTTCCTCCTCTCTGTTTTCCAAAATTTTAACCACTCCTGGCTAAATGAGTGGCAGTGGCATGTTCGGCTCCTCTCTTAAAGAAGTGGGATAAAGGGGACTGTGTGTAATGAGGTGTGAGCAAACACAGCATCTGACCAGATTCATAATTGAGAGACTTTAAGTCATGCTTCCAGAGGTACCTGCTCAATATGTATGAGCAGCCTCACCAGCATTATGTGCGCACATACTTGTGTGCATGTACAAGTTCTTGCATGAATGCTCCTGCATCCGTGTTTCTTCCGGTGTTCCTCTGAGAGCTTCCATATGCTTACCATGCACATATGCAGAAGCTTACCTAACTTCTGACACCCAGCAACACAACAGTGGAAGTGTTTCTCTCAACTTTCCGACGGCCCATTACACCACCATCTTATATTCAGAAGACAGACGCGTGCCTCACATAAGAAGGCTTGCAAATGCGGAGTGACGCTCCTCATTAAATTATTGGAGAACTTCAAAAGCGGAGAGTGAAAAGTAGCATCAGAAATAGCACCCTTGATCCAACATCCATGCATCTTAGATCAGCAGAAGCGAAAAGTTGGATGTAGATAAAAGCAGGACCAAACCCACACAGAGGCAGTTGGTCGGTCGGCGTGACGTTCCGTCAAACTAGCGAGGTGCCTGCAGCCCGGGCAACTTCCTATTTCAGACCGCATTAGTAGCACGCTGCCTGTGTCCAAGTCCCATGGGTCATATTAGGGGAGTTCACCACCATAGCTCCACACAGACACACACACACACATGCACATACAATATTTTTATGATCATTGTAAGGGCAACCCTGTGCTTGAATTATCCACCACAGACTTCATGCAGAGAGCGAGTGCACACACAGGAGCACAAATACCGCCATGTACACACAAATATGCAGTACATACACACGGGGGGTTTACCTCCCAGAGCAAAAGTGTAATTATCTTATGGTACAACACGAATCAATATTAGCCTTCGCAGCGGAGGACCTCCACAAACACACACAGCAAAAACATAAACACGCCGTATACAGTTTCCACATACAGTGGCAGTGATATTAGATTTCACCTGATTGAGTTTTCTCTTTGTCTCTGTCTGAAACGCAATAATGGCAAACACATGTTCAGCATGGCAGATCACCAGGGGAAGCCTCAGTCTCTACAACACAATCTAATATCATCTACTCATAACTCAAGCTACACACGCACAAAACCACACTTTTCATTTCTTCAAGATACACACACACACATAAGCACACATGCACGCACACATTGAAAACACGCAAAACTAATTATGCTGAATCTTCCCTAATGGAACCGGAGTTTAGATTAATGATGGTTTTGGGAGTTCAAGACATTTTTCTCATCATTTGAGTGTGTGCATGTGCACATTTGTGCGCGTGTGTCTGGCATGAGGACTGGGATATTAAGACCGTCTGGTTATTGGCTGAGCTAGAATGATGATGGTGATGATGGAGGGGAGGGGGGGTGTCCCACTTAGAGTTTCTCCTCATCTCTCCTCGCACACCTACGCTTGCCTGGCTACCTTTCACTCACATGATCAAACATCACGACGCAGGGATGGATGCCTTTTTTGCTTATTCTTATCCTCCTCTCTTGTTTTGCTCTCCTGTGGTTGCGCCTTTGAGTTAGAGGATATATGCCTCCTACTTTCTCCCACTTTATCTTGTCCTGCCTCATGTGCTCTGTCTCTCTCTCTCTCTGATAGTTCTTGAGGGTATCTTCCCATTTAATATGGGCTGGCACTAGCAGATGCCGCATGTGCTCTCTTTTCATGCCAGTGAAGTACTTGCCACCCAGCCATTATTGATAGCGTTGGCGTCACTGCGGTGATTGGAGATTCCTGCTTATCAGGGCAAGGATAGGAGTTGTCTATCTTCATTAAGGCCCGTCCTATCACCCTCATGTCCTCCTTTCTCGCTCCCGCTCCGTCTCTGTCTTTCTACATTTTGTTCTCACTCTCCCCATAAGTCTCTTTTAATGTCTTCTTTCCCCTTCACTCTCACTTAGCTGCATGTTTCCCTCCACGCACGCCCCCAGCTTCTCTCTCACTCTTGTGATTTTTCAATATTTTATAATTCCCTGCCTCCCTCCTCCTCCACCTCCTCCTCCTCCTCATAATTCTCTCCATTATGTTTACATTTTTCTTCAAATAGCTTCTTCACCATTGTCAGTATTTCATAAATAATAAGGATATGGCAGCTGCGCTTGTTTGCACACAATAGCGGCTTTATCGTAGTGTTGTATTGTTCGTGTCAGGGTTGTAAATCTTTTTCTGTGCCCTGTTTTCAGCTGTAGAGGATATAGTTTGGGTTTGCCCTCAAGCTCACTTGAAGCAGCACTCTGTGCACGGGCTGCCTGTACGTCTACAACGAACAACTTGGCTCTGTTATGTACAGTTTGCACGTGCATATACAAATAATCACTTGTGTTTTTGTCCGTCACACACACACACACACACACACACACATGAGCGCGCAGGGTCGTAATGGGTGATAAATGAAGAGCCTTTGAGGGATGCACTGGAACAGAAAATAATTTCATAAAAGATTTTTGATTAATAATGCCCGTTTCAGACATTCAAGGTCAGGCTCCTTCCTTGTGTCTTCTTCCTCACAAGGACAAACCCTAACACACTCTCTTTGAGATGCAAGAACACAGGCATATATTTCTGTCAAATCCAATCCAATCTAGGCCTCATTTCCTTGTTCAGCCCAATCTGAAGACACAATGAGATTCTCTGTGTTGTGTCTCTCCATCTCTTTTAAGCACCTTTGTGTGTGTGTGTGGGTGCGTGCATGTGTGTGCACACGCACGCTTGTGTGTCCTGCTGCCGCGGTAATTGAAGTCGTAACTCAGAGCTAGCTACAGTGCTGCTGCTCCCCATGTAAATCAGTGGCTAATAGTAGGAGCAGAGCCGGAGAGGATGTCTCCTGAATACACACACACACACACACACACACACACACACACACACACACACCAGCCTCTAGCCTGCACTAACTGAATGACCACTGTTCTCTGTGGTTTAATGAGCATAATGTGTTTTATTCTTATTGGCAGACCCCCCTTTCAAACACACACACACACACACACAGGCACGCACAGGCACGCACACAGGCGCATGACTCGATCTGATATGTCTTTATGCACTCCCCTCCATGCCAGCTTCTTTTGGGCCATTAATCTCCCAGAGTTCCCCTGCCCTGACCTCCTGTCTCACCCCTCTCTTGTGCATCCGTTTTCCCGTTGGGCCAGCCTGCGTCCAGCAATCACTCTCTTAGACAGGCAGGCAGGAAGAAGGAAAGTGCAGTCAGTGCATCAGTGTGTTCGCACTGATGGTAGAGAATAGGAATTACATGGGTGGAGGTTGAATGCATGTGTGTGTGTGTGTGGCTCTGTCTGGGTGTGTTCAAGGCTGCCGTTACGTGCACAGATCCCCATAATTAGCCCAGTCTTAATGATATTGTAGGGGGAGTTGGAAAGGGGAGGAATGAGGAGTGGTAATATCCCTCTGACACAATGGGATCATAGATACATTGCAGTCATTAGCATAGAAATTAGGCTCCCAACTCAGCAGAGGAGCCACTTTTCAGTCAGGGGAACCCCATCCTTCATTGCCTCTGACTAGCAACCCGCTCTGATCTAATGCCCCCTGTGACAGAGGTCCAGACGGGCCGGAGCGTGTGCGGCATCTTGTGTGCGTGTTTCTGTGTTTGTGTGTGTAGTTGCAGATGTTGGCAAGGAGCAGCAAGCCAAAGTAAGCTGTTCTGCAGGGGATCAGGGCGTGTCTAAAGCCCTCAGTCCTGACATGCTTGGGGTCCTGGCCATGGATTAGCCCATGGCTGTGCTAATGCTAACGCTAAAGGCGGAGCAGGCAGCCATTAAGACTATAAGTCCTCTGGAGTGGAGCCGGAGAGACTGCCTGCTGCTTTCCGAAATCCCCCCAGGAGCATGTTCTCACTTTCTGTCTTTTACATCTCTCTCATCTTTTCCAGGCTCTTTCCCTCCCTCTGCACACTCTCTCTCTCTCTCTCACTCCTCAGCTTCTCTGTTGGTAGGTGCTTGTGAATATCCGTTCAGTTTGGTGATATATCCCTTAACTCTCCTGCTTTTCTCTCATGCTGTCTTCTTTTAGAAAAAACTCTTCCCTTTTCCTGTGTCTACCTTTCTGCATTTATTCATCCCTCTCATCTCTTTATGTCTCTTTCCTCTGCCTTCTGCCCACGTTGGTCTCCTTTAACTAAGTGGAAGCATTACATCTATGGACCAGTGGATAGGATGTCAGCTCAGTGGTCATTAAGTACATATTAGACCATATTTAAAAAGAGCCAAAATGTTAGGCAGAGACCCCGCCAGCACCTCTAGTGTTCGCACTTCATTTAGGCCTCATTAATATTCATGAACCCACAGGTGAGGCTGCTGAATATTCATGTAAGTGTCAAGCGATTAGACAGAATGTGATCGGGAGAAACATAGATCACAGGAACGCAGAAGGGAGGAAAGAGGTGATGATTGGTTAAAACATAGACTGTGATGAAGGGGAAATGAGAGGGATGAGGCGGACATTTCAACCCTAACGTTTAGAGCCAGTCTTGTATTAAAAGACTTCACCTGGAGCAGCAGCAGCACGAAACAGAGATGGAAAATGAATTCAATTTCCTCCCTATACAAAGAATAAAGGATAACATTCTTTGATTTACAATCTCTGGCTGTACTCTCCTCCTCTGAACATTCGGCCAAGCAGTTTCTTACCTCCTTTGAAGTCATCCTAAAATTTTGTTTCAGTCTTGTGTGTGCGAGCTGTGGTTTGTGCACGCTGACATTCCACAGTAGCATCTTTACTGTAGCTGTACACTTCTCCTCCCCGCGGACTCCAACTTGTTTTCATCCGCTCTGCTTCATAAACAACAGTTGCGTGGCGCAGCTTTTGGGGTTTGGGGTGCACTTTGTTATCTGTCTTCCTTATCAAAACTGGGCTGCTGTTTGTAGCCTTTGTGTACTTACCTCCACCGATAAATAAAAGGAATAAAGACAGCTTTGTCTCAACTCTGCAGTTCCTGTAGCTATTAAACGAGACAAATTGGGCACACACTGGAAGGGGTTGAGACAAGGGTTCAATGAGCCAATTAGTGACTGTACTGTGTGGATCTGTGTGTGTGTGTTTGTGTGCGCTGTAATGACACTACATGCCCGGCAAACTGCTGAAACGCAAGTACCTCCAGTGGAGCTGAGATAGTTAAGGGGGTAAGAGGCAGCCTGCCTGGATGCAGCTCATATCATTACATCTGCGTTCCACCCAATGTAATATTTTTCACGCATTTCGCAGAGCAAGAATTGGACTTTTAATTAAATTTTGTTTAATCACGCCTAGTGATGTAAACAAAAAAAGCACTGGCCTTGTTTAATTGAGTCTGCCTTTTCTTTCAGGAAAAATAAGACCAGCAAGGTCCTTAAACGTTATCTTAACCATGGCACGTTGTTCATGGAGACAAGGTTGCCCTGGAAACCACAGAGGCAGGTGACGTGTATGAGGAGCTGTCAACAATTATGCTCAAGGTTAACTTAAAAAAATGATTATGAGTTTTTCTCTTCTTCTTGATTATACAGCGACACAACTTTGCTGCTTTTTTTCCTGTGGAGAAAATAAACTGGCCAACATAAAAAAGAGAGATTGAAGGCTGCAGATATAAAATGCACTTTGATCCTATCCGAGGCCAGGTTTGTCTGGCACATGAACTAATGCAAAGCAGTGAGAACAAGTGATTTCAATTACGGATTTGTCTTACTTTGTGGATGCACCCTTGAGGCTCATTAACGAAATACAGTAGCAGAGAACATGTAATCACACTTAAAATAGTTATTGACAGCCTCTCTGACAGACAACAACACAGCACTACTCCTGCTGCTGAAGGAATGCACATATATGATGAGCAGGCTTGTGAACGATGTATGATTGAAGTGGCTCCCTACGCTTGGTCTTCTTCCCTCAATCTGCCCTCATCAGTGCCTCATATACAAAATTATATACATCATATAGATTTTTTTTCTGCAGCTTGTGTCAGCAGATGCATTGATGTAACTGGGAAAGATGGCTGTGCTGTAGCTGAAGGAAGAAACCTCACTCTCAGAGGGAAGGGACACGTGTCAGAGGATGTGACAGGCTAGTCTGTGAAGCCGCTGTTCTTTTACTGGAGCATTGCACAGCGAAAGGATTCAGGATGGAGTGGAGACTTTAAGGTTGTTTTGGGACATAGACAGACCATATTTATCTTCCTATTATTTCTCTTCCACCCCAGTGCGCTTCGATTTTATTTGTCCGTCTGTCTCTGCTTGAGTCAGTGCTAAGTTATGATAACTTGTAATAGCTCATGATGCTACCTAATAGGGCTTGAATAATTAGCCTATTTTAGCTTTGAAAAGGGATTTCTGTAAACACTGATGTAAGGCAACAGGCTTTCAGCCCCCAGTTTTTCTCCTGGCTGCGGATTCAAACTTCAAATGGTGAGCGGCAGAGAATTGCTTTGTCCTGTGCCAATCCAATCCTGCATGGTTCCACTTCAGGAGGTTCGGAGGTAATTCTCCTGCACAAAAAAAAAAGATTGCCAGGATTCCGCAGGGCTCGGCAGTAATTCCGGATGGGGAGATTGTCAGGCTTCCTACCAAGTCTCTAGTGGGTACCCAGGCAATGATAATGACTCATTTCAAATGCTAGCTTGAAATGCCGTGGCACAACAGGGTGGTCCAGTGGTGCCTTGCAGCCATGCATCCTTTGATTTCAACCGAATGTGTACGTACTGTATGTATAGAGCAACTGTGCAGAATCACAAACAGCGATCATTTGAGCACGCACAGCAATCTGTGAGGGTGAGGTTTTCAGGGCAGATGGCTGTGACCCTAGGCAGTCAATCAGTCAGTCAGTCATAGCAAAGCTTATCGTGAGCTGAGAGGGGACATGAAATTGGAGATGTGGAATGCAGGAGAAGCGTAGAGAGAAAAATTAAATGTAGGGTTTTATATTGGGTCATATTCGTGTCAGTAAATCAATCAAAAAACAAACAAATACATATTCCCCATCAAGGCTTGATATTGTTTGAAATGTGTTGTGCCAATACAGTAACTGAGTTTTTGTTCCAGTGCCAAGAAAATACTTTTTTTTTTTATACCTTACATTGTGGAATATAAATACATTTTTACTACAAAACCCTTTTTTCATTTGACAAAAAAAGCCATTATCGTCTAAACAGAAACAGAACAAGAAGCTTGCCCAAATATATTCTATTCGATTTATTTATTTCAATTCATTTTTTCATATAGCACCATATCACGAATCACAATTTGCCACAGAGGGCTTTACAACATATGACATCCCTCTGTCCTTGGACCTTGACAGCGGATAAGGAAAAATTCCCCCAAAAACACCATTTAACAGGGAATAAAATGGACGAAACCTCAGGAAGAGCAACTGAGGAGGGATCCCTCTTCCAGGACAGACAAATGTGCAATAGATGTGTACAGAACAGATTAAGATAATTAGAGTACAATACAGATTATTCATATGGCAAAATGATACATAAGAAAGACAGAGAGAGGGAGAAAGAGTGAGACATGCACAGCAATTATAACAATTACAATTAAAGCTGCAAGCAGCAATGATTGGGCCCTTGCACCTTCACACAACTTGAGGGCGCTAGCAGGATGCTGGCTGATGCCACTGTTCATTTCTGTGAAAGTCAGACCCTGTATGCAGGAGTGAGATGGTATATCCTTCATAGAGTGTAGGTGTTGGAATGACTTATTCCACATTTTGTACTACTCTCTGTGTTCACTATGTGGTAGTGGCGAACACATTAATTATACGTCATGTTGCTGTAAATAAAAAAAACACAACTGTCTGAAAACTCTTACTTCCTGGTGCCAGTAGGTGACGCAATCACCATGACATCTAATGTGCATGTAATTATAAAACGTGAAGTTTGGGGCAGATTGGACCATGAATGCTGGAGTTACAAACCACTTCCTGTTTGGTGGCAAAACATGGAAATTTGACACCTCTCCACGGTCACACGGTTTGACAAAAACTCAAGCTTTAATCAACTTTTTATGTAAAAGGTCTTAAGATGGTACAGACAAGATTTCAAGCCAATCGGATCAAATCTGTCGGAGGTGTTTGTTAAAGTACGACCCCTGGAAATGGCCAAAAATGCACAAAAATTGCACAGTAAATTCAAAATGGCTGACTTCCTGTTGGGTTTAGAGTATGGCTCCAAGAGACTTTTTTGTACGTCTCAGGGTGTTGCATGTGCCTCCCGAGTTTCGTACATGTCGGTGAACCCAGCTTCGGGGGCTGCTTCGTTGAAATTTTATAGGGGGCACTACTGAGCCATTTTTTGGCAGCCGAGCACGAGACCCCCAAATGTGAAATTTTTTACCAGATGTTATGTGTGTGCAAAGTTTAATGAGTTTTTGAGCATGTTAAGCCCCTCAAAAATGTGATTCATTTGGAGGAAGAGGAATAAAAATCTCAATGAGGTCCTCGCCCTAACTATGACAATAATAGAAATATGACTAATAACAATATATGTATTTATTCATGTGTATAAGTATCTAATAATAATCATACATGTGTAATAATAGTAGAACTATGACTTATAATAATAGCAGTAGTGGTAGTAGTTTATGCATTCACATCTCCACATTGGTGAAAATGTGATTAGAAACAGGTGAAAGCTTTTGGATCTTGAAATTTCTAAAGTATGTTCCCTTTTTGCTAATTTAGAAAGAATAAATTGCATTAAAATCTGCATTTGAGTCTTCTGTATTTATTGGTTGTTGTTTGCATTCACAAACCACCGCAGCGCTCTGATCCGAAAATAGGCATTCCTCCCTCATTTTGGTGGGAAGAGGGTGGCAAAATGACATTCTGCAGTTGCTCGTCTGCCGCTGAGATCAATTAAGGGAATTTGTTTCCCCAAATTGGGCTCTGCCAACAAACAACTCTTGGTTCGCTGTCAGTGTGCCAAAGCTGGAAAGTGTTACCAATCAAATCGTTATTTCTCAGGTCAAAGATTGTTAATGTTGCTGATAGAGATGCCCTCTAGGAATGCACGCGTTTGGAATTGTTTGACATTTATTCAAGCGGCGTGGTGTTTGTTTGAGTGCAGGTAAATACCCCTGAGATTATGACTGTTTGAGACAAATCTTAACTATTCATGAAAAAAATATACTCATGTCATGCTCGAGAGTCGTATGGTGTGGATTCTTTTTTGCTTTGTGATCCTGTGTTTTTATACATCCCATGTTAGGGCTATGTGTGTGTGAGTGTGTGTGTTTTCAACATGCTCTGTGCCGAACTAATCCTCCCCCCAAGCATTTGACAGCGGGGCCCTGGCCGCGGTCACACCTGATGTACCTGCAGCTAATCCTATCCCACAACCGATGTCACTGTAACCAATCCTGTCACAGCACTCAGGGCAGCCTCAGCTCCTTCGTGACATCTCAGTCACACCTCTCTATCATCTCCTCCCTCTCCTATCTGCTCTCTTCCCATCCCGGTTTGACTTTTTATAAATGCGTTCCTTCTTCTTTCTCCTTCCTCCTACTTTTGGCAGACTGTCAGACCCCCTGCCCCGCTTTTGTCTTGTGTGTTACCTAATAATATCCATAGCCCAGCTTCCCAATCCACCCCCCTTCTCCTTCACCCCTGTCTCTTCTGCTGTTCTGCATCTTATCTTACATTTCTACTTTGATACCAACAGACCTCCCATCCCCTCAGCTTTGATTTGCCTGACATTTCCTCCTCCTTTCCCCTTCCCTCGTATTTCTTTCTTTCTCTTTGTCACCTGCTTCACCCACCCACGCACTACTATCTTTTCTTGCCCTGCTGGCACCAGAAATAAACCCAGCTACAGGTCGTCTGTCACAAAACAGAAATTGCATTGTGTACCTGTCACCAGTGCTCACATTCTCCTGCACCCAAAGGATTGACTGTCTGCTCTTTTTCCTTCCCTCATGAACCCCCTCTCTCTTTTCTAATTCTTTTGCAGAGAGCAAGCTGCGAGTGCAAAAGACCAACCAGTCTCAGGTGTACCTGGAGGACAGTCGCGTCAGGATCAATTGCTCCATCAGCTCCCAGACCAGCCAGGACTCCCAGCACGCTGTGCTGTGGTATGTTAGGCGCGCGTCCGGGTCAGAAGCTGATGAGCTCCTGCTGAGAATCGAACGCACGGGGGCCTTTGAATATGGTGCCTACGCAGACGAGGAGAGATTGCGACGCCGAGTGCAAGCTGAGAGGCTGTCACCCCGTCTCTACGTGCTGACGCTGAACAGGGCAGAGAACAGCGATTCTGGGACGTACTACTGCCTGGTGGAAGAGTGGCTGAGTGACCCAGATGGAGCCTGGTATCGCCTCTCCCGGGAGTCATCGGGGTTCACGCAGGTTCTGGTCAGACAGCCAGGTGAGCAAGCGGTCTGAGCTGCTGTTGTCTTCAGCAAAATGCTTATTTATTCCCACTGCAGGGAAGCAGCAGCTGTCACTTTAGCCCCACATGCTGTCCTGCTTTAGAGCGGTTGACCATTGTTAAACATCCCCCTGACCCACCCCATTTCATATTGCTCTGCCCTCGCCTTGCCTCTCACTCCCACATGCTCTGCTCAAGGCCTCAAGGCCGTCTCGCTCTGATGACCTTACACCTGCCCTGGGCAGAGCTCAGGTGGTAAAAAATGGGTTGAAGTCATGCCAGCTGTCATATGCCACGCCAGAGGGAAGAGCCTGGCTCAGACGGAGAACATAATCCTCTTGTCCAGTACTCAAAAACTTCCAGAGCGCTCACACCCATGATGTACTGACTGCCACCCAAGCCCTGACATCTTACCTCATGATAGTAATCTTAAGTACACTCACACACATCTCATTTCCTTTCCTGTCCTTGATTGAATATTCCCTTGGCCCACATTCTCTTACCATAAACTTGTTTCCCCTCCTTTACAATCAAACTCCATGCACCCCTGAATGCAAATAAATAATAACAACCCAATGAACCCATCCTTGACATACCCTTTTTTGTGTGTATCTATTCCACACACCAGCTGAAGGTGACTTTTCTCAGACGTCTCATCTGCCAGGTGCGCTGTTTATAATGCAGAGTGAAATCCCTGATATGGCATCTGTCCAACTAAAACGTGAGGATCAAAACGTCTGGTCACAAGCCAGCGGGGCAAGGAGAAGGCTTGTGTTTTATCTAGACGAAGGAGCTGACGCTGCTCTAACAATTAATCGAGCTACAGCGCCCATACAAATGCAGAGATCTGGGAATATGTGCACCTTATATGAGGCTTTTTATTGTGTAAGGCTCTGATTTCTTTCATGCTTTAGTTTCAGCTAAAAGTTAACATATGGTTGTTTGTGGAAACTCATCAGTGGCTGGTTAATATTTAACATTTACTGAGGAACGTAGGTACAAGGTTATACATAACCATATAGGTTTCTAAATTATACATACAGATCTACATACGACAAACAGAATATACTGTATAAACACCATGGATATTCATTAAGGTGCTAAAAAATGCATTCACTCAGGAAGCCATCCAGAAATCAGTCTGTCGGGAGGAGAGATGATGGGAGATGAGTGCCAGCATTTGCCTGTTTTTTCTGCTCTCCTGCTGTCCTTTCTGCTTCCCGTTTTGCTTTAACAAGGAGACCATTCCAAACTGTGTGTGAGAGGGGCCCAAGCAAGCCAGGTCTCCACTGCCATCTTTTTTTTAGCTGCAGTAAAACTGGGTCATTGTACCAGCCCTGAAGGGTTGTAGCATACCCATACAGACAGATAGACAGACAGACAGACAGACAGACAGACACGTTAGCCGTGGGGTGGGATCTAACCTTGCTGGAAAGCTGAAAGACCGGTGATAGCTGTGGGCAGCACTGTGGGATTTATTTATTTTTGTCTTTTGTTGGCACATATTGAAAAGTTTGGTGTCCCTGTTTGCAGAACTACTTGCCGTTTTGTAGTGTTAATTTGAAGCTGAAGTGCCTTCCACAATTTCCCAGAGGCCAAGTTGACATCTTGAAATCACTTGTTTAGTCTGATCAACAGTCCAAAACACAGAGATGTTCAGATGTTTATCATACAAGTCAAAAAAACGTAGGAAGACCTCACATTTTAGAAGTTTTAAGCAGAAAATGTTTTTGCTTGACAAAAGGACTTTAACGAGTAATCAATCATTGAACTAGATAGTTAATTAATTTTGCTCTGATCCATTTATCCATGAATTGATGAATCATCTTAACTCTAGCTCAAACAGATTCCCAAAAAGATGCAGCAACAGGATTCCCACAGTCATAAAAGTCCTGGAAAAGTAATGAAATTAAGAAAATATTTAAAGATGTTCATAAAAATCCTAAAACACTTCCAACGTTATACAGAATAAATTCATTGTATTACTAATTTAAAATTCTAGTGCTGCATCTCTCGTATCACGTGATATACATTGGCGTATGCAGCTAGTGGGTGGCATAGATTTTAATAATAACTAGATACCGGACACTAAGATGGCACCTATTCATTCCAATGGAGTTGCTCGCCTGGAGCATACGCCAAAAAAGTTTTAGCTTGTGGGTTTACTTCTGCGGAATGCGGCCCACTGAATATGTGTAGTAGTGTTTCTCCCGCTGGCCCCACATGCGAGTTCCCACTCAGCTCATCAATCATTTTTCTTGGCTTGACGAAAGTTTTACAAGTTTTGCCTAAAGCCTCCGTGGATCAAATTTCAAAATAGAGCGATCTCCCTTACAGTGGTGGTCCATGGGGAAAATGCTTTTTGGGCCACAGGGGATTTTTTATTTTTTATTTTCTTTTTATGCAATACAGCGAGTGGCCACTGGGAAAAATTTGCTGCAAGGCTGAGCAGCTTTCCTGGGGGACTGGTTGATGGCGGGAAGGTCTAATGAGCGAGTTAACTTAGCATGCACTAGCAGTTTGGCTATTTGCAAATGCTGCGGAAGTGTGTTTAAAAATGTATGGCTTTTATACATTATAAAACATGGCTCTAGAGAGAGGTTGTTTGTAGCCATGCTGGATAAAGGCTCTGTACCAAAAGGTTTGATGCTGGTAACATGGGAGAAGTGGCTGTGGTCAGCCATCTGACGGGTCGCTCAGCAGAGTGCCAGCATCTGTACATGTATCACACCTGCTATAGACGACCGATAATTTTACTGCTGTGTCTACTCTATGTGTAAACACAAAGGTATTCCAGTCCATATTCCATGCTACATTTTTTGCTACAATGCTTAACTTAGTGCATAGCTCACTGGAATAAGAGCCTCATTATTGCGACCTATGATTGCAATATAGACCTTCCTATTGTAAATTGTGATTTGAGGCTCTGTTGCTAGGCCCAACAAATACTGTACATTTTAATACATCTCCACTTTTTCTCCCCTCCTTTGTTTCTCCTTCTCTTTCTTCCTGCCTCCGCAGAGGTTCGACTGCAGGTGGAGGAATCAGAGTCAAACATGACAGTGGAAGAGTCCGCCTCTATCCGACTGGGCTGTAGCATTCCCTCCCAGTCGTCCCGAGACTCCCGCTTCTCCGTGTCCTGGTATGTGGAGCGCTCCGACGATGAAGACGACGAGGAACAGGTGGGCGAGGAGGAGAGAGAGTGCGTGTTCTCCATCGGCCACGATGCCGTTTTTGGAAACGGAAACTGCAGCCCCAGAGAAGAGCCGGGGCCTAATTCCCGCCTGCAGTTTGAGAGGATGACCTCTGACCAGTACAGCCTGACCATACAAGGAGCACGGCCATCAGACGCCGGCCGATACTACTGCCATGTGGAGGAGTGGCTGCTCAACCCCCGCAATGCGTGGTACCGCCTGGCCACCAACAACTCTGGGTTCACAATTGTCAATGTAATGCAGCAAGGTAAGTCCTTAATTAACTAAATCCTTTAAGCTCCTCTGAATGCAGGTGGAAATGAACACGGTGACAAAACCGTACTTGTATCAATGGCTGTTTCCTATTATTACACTGGCAATTTAAGACCAGGGAGCTTCTTCACAGATAGCACAAGATTTAATTAACTGCTGCTTCTTTGGATCTTTCATCTCACAATATATAGTGCCATATTGCCCAATCATAATAGGTCCTCTGTGTTACAGTATATGTAACTAGAGAATATTATGGGCCAATTAAGGAGCTCTCAGGTACTCTATATGTCATCTGTGGATGATCTGGCTTCCCCACTGGCAGCATTTATTTTAAAGATAGGAACAAGCTCAGTTAAAAGCCGAGCCGAGATGGCCACCCACTGTTAAGCATTAAAGCTGAGTGATTAATGGTGTCAAAAGCTGTGCTTGGATGTAAAGCAGTCAAATAGATTCATTCGCCAGTGTCAACAACTGGATGAAAATCATTTATAACAGTAAGAGGTACATTCAGCATGCTAAATGAGTCATGAAATCAGAATACAATTTCAAAGTCCATTTCAGTCTGTAGTTTTTTCAGGATTTGCAGAGATTAGTTTCTTCAGGACTTAACGAAAAGTTTGATTTGTACTTTCTCTGTCAACAGTGTCCACCCTCCAGTCCGTGGTGTGCTCCAACGACTCCCTCTTCTACTTCGTCTTCTTTTACCCCTTCCCCATCTTCGGCATCCTCCTCATCGCTGTGCTGCTGGTGCGCTACAAGAGCCGCAACAACAGCAAGAGCCAAGAAGGCAAAAACGGCGCTCCCCTCCTGTGGATTAAAGAACCACACCTCAGTTACTCTCCCACCTGTCTGGACCCGCCTGCGCTCAGCCTACACCCCGGCTCTGTCGACTAAGCGAGGGTGCTCCCCCCTCCTGACTCACGCGCATCGCGAATCCAGCCAACACAATGCCAGGGAGCAGATCTGGACTCCACCTTCAGACCTTACTGTCGTTCACTGCTGTGTTGAGTTAGTCAATCAGTTGATCAGTTTAAAAACCCCTACCCTGGTGGCTGCCTGTTTTATGTTAACAACTGTATGTATGTATGTATGTATGTGTGCGAGCGTGTGTGTGTGCGTGCGTGTGGGGACTAGTATGGGTGTGCCATGTCAGCATGGTCAATTGTGCAAGTGCGAATTGAAGGACAAGAGAGTATCACAAGCCTCTCTCGTTTTTTTTGTTTTCTGTGAAACTCATAGCTGCATTTTGATTTTTATTACTCTGAATATCTGTCTATTTTTCAAAAAAAAAGGAAAAAAAAAAACTGCGCACATGAGATCATCGGCCAATCCGGGAAGAACATTTAAGAGAAGGAACTCTATAACCGACTCCGGCACTCAGTGGATGCCAAAAAAGTCTCCGCACTGATCCAAGAGCAGCCACAGCCTGGCCCACTATGTTGGTTGCCATAGTGATTCTCTGCGCCCACTGACTCCGTAGCTGATGACTTGGTTGCCAGCCTGCATAGAGACAAAGGCAAGGACACACAAGTCTGTGTCCTAAGTGAGGATGTGTGTATGTGTGTTGGCCCACCTGCCTCCACAATGAATTTGCCTTGGCAGACAGAAACAGGTCCTCATGCACCACTTAAACACTGCCAGACACTCTGGCCTTAGCGAGAGACTGCTCCGCTCTTTTCCTCTATCCTCCGAAAAAGAGACGGGGAGAAGGAGACGGAGGAACGTCGGAGATGATGGGGAGTAAATGAACAGCGCTCTCCTGCTGAGGATATACGTACTCTCACATAAAGAATTTTTTTTTTCAGTGCCAAGACCTCCTTATTTCCACGCTGCTCTCCGCAGCTGATGTTTGAAGTTTTAAAGAGAGTCGCGAAGCTGATTGGTTTTTGAAGCAGATTGTAAATATGTCTGCTTACCTCCTGCTGTGGGTTTATGGGCCTTGAGGGCAAAAGGGCAATTTTTACACTCGTGTTAAATCAGTTGAATTGTCCTGTTTAAATTACACAGTGGGGGTTATTGACTGAAATTAAAATCTTGCACATTTCTTTATGTTGCCCAGTATGACCACTCCGTCCAGTCTTTAAAAGATATCAGCTCAAAAGAGGCAGATGAGAATAAAAAAAAAAAGACTTTTGATTTGCTAAGAGCCACACTGAAGATTACTAATGTGTAGATGTGTAGTAAAACACTTCAAATGTTCTCTGCACATTATAAGAAAACAAAATGACGAGCGGGGACAAATGTTTGACTTTTGTGTTTATTTTAAAGATTTTTCTATTTATTGTTTTTTTACTACTTTGCATAGCTTTGTAAGATTTTTTTTTCTTTTTGCTTTGAAATTCTCTAAGAACTGTGCTGCTTGTGTTGCCAGGCAACTGCACCAAGCAGATTATGTCAATAGCCTGTGTGTTGGCAATGTGGTAGATGTAGAAATGCTAGATTTGTCCTGCGCATTGCAGTCTGTAGCATTTCATACCAGATTGTCAAGTTTGGTCAGTGTCAAAACACTGTATATCTATACCTATAATGAAAATTATTGTGGCTTCTACATGTACAATAGTCAGAACCGACAAGTCACAAAAACGAATTCACTTAATGCTTTTTGCTTGAGTCGCGTTTATTTAGTGAAAATGTGATGTAACACCTAGGTAGGATGTTTGATCAAAGACAGCTGAAACCGAACTGTTAAGACGTCTTTTAATCACGGATTCTAGCTGAAAGGCGTCATCCTCGGCTCCCCTGACGCAAGGCAGAAGGGTTGAGAATCTGTGTCACCTTCCCTGGAATGCAACAGCCAGGAGAGGTGTGAAATCCTCTACCCCGACCTGGGCCTAACCCTTTCACTGCCAGACCGGACATGAGAACTCTTGAAAAACTTGACATTGTTGTCTCAATCGTGTCAACATGTATATTGCATGACAATACTGCGGGAGGAATTTTGATGTTTTGTAAACTTTGAACTCTTTGAGCATTGTGTTTGTGTGACAGAGCAGTGCCCCTTCCCCCTCCTCCTACCGACGTCCTGAGCCAAGAGTCAACACAAAGCCCAGTCCCTTGTCATCTACGATATTTGACTGCCAATTCCAGATGCCCTTTGAAACCTGTGAAGTAATCTATTTCAAGAATGGGTGTTGTGGAGATTGTGTTTGATATTATAGCTCATATTTGTCTTTTTAATGCTTTGCTTTTATGCAGCACTTCATTAAACAGATTTATGTCCAAAAGAAACAGTACTTACAGTAGCTGATACTGACACAAGTCACGAGGTCTGATATTTCAACTTCCTTCACTGTTTTTCAAGGTTACCAGTCCATTTTAAGTAGGCCACCCTATTCCATGTGGAACAGGGCTGGTGCTGTAAAGTCAGGGGAGTTGGAAGGAGCTAGATGTGATGCACATGCAGCAAAGTCCGCTACAACTAGATTAATCAGCGTCTTCAAAGAAAAGGTCCATTGATTAGCTGCCAGTCTATTCCTTATTCAGCATGTGTTTACAGGTTTTTTCAAGGGGAACAAGGTGCCGGACAAAAGCAGCACACAATGGAAAAAGACAAGTAGTACACACACTTGATATTGTAACCTTCCAAATAGTTCATGAGCTGAACTGGGTGTCTGTGCTTGATAATTTGAAGGTATCTACTGAAATGAACCAATATCAAGTTGTACTGAAACTTATCCAATCAAATGAGAACTGCATTCAATTCTTTTTTGTACCCAGATCTAGAAAAAACGTTCTTCGATTTAATACGACATGTGATCGGCCCACTGCTGCAGCTAAAACCCCTTCTCCACCAACATGGAACAGGTTGTGTTCCAGTACCCACACCTGATTTTGAGCCGTTCGGAGCATTTTGACCAAAAATTAATTGGTTCAGAACTTGAAGAGTTGGATCCCAGTTGAAACCAAAATAAGAAGGTTTTCCTTGATCTGAGGTGCTAACCATGATGACATCAGTGTCATATTCTATAGATTGGGAAGAGAGGATGGAGAAGGCAACAGTAGAGACATTAAGTAAGAAATCATCAGAATAAAAAAGAGTGCAGCGGTCTTATTAATAGCTGGTCCCTGCCTGTTTTTTGGATAAAAACAAATATTTGTAATAGCTCGCTGGTTGACAGATGGCAGGTGCGATCTGCCATCTTGCTACTACTGTTAACTTCCCTTGTACATTGTGTGACACCCTCTGTTGATGACGCATTCTTGATTACAGTAGTTCTATTTAAAACCGGTGGAAACGTGAGCTGGCTCACTAGGTAGCTCCAAGCTTTCAAGAAGCAGAGTTAACTTGGTGGAAAAGGGGATCTGTGGTGCCACCTAAACTTTAGGCTCGTTCAAGATGAACTGCGCCTCGCCTGAAAAGTAGACGAGAGCAGGCGGCTGCAGCGGGGGCCGGTGACAAAAAGCTGCGGTGAAGTCGGACAGTTTCCCGACAGTTTCCAGCAGCCTTCAGTCCGTGCAGGAAGTCACAGACACACTCACATCCTGTCTGGAATGATGTCAATTCATTAAAAAAAGTGATCAAACCCATATATCAGTTTGTTTTCAGTCTCCAGTTGTTTTAATTATGATAGATTAATTTATTAAAATAAAGCTTCAAATTAGACAAATACAATCTTAATCTCTAACAAAAATGAATAGTTTATCTAAAACGTCATATTGTTGAGTCAACATCTAAACCAATCAGCTGTTAGATCAGGTGAGAGCCAGGCGGTGCAGTCGGTGGAGAGCAACTGCAGCGCCTGGCTCTAAAAACTGCGGCCGCCTTGCTCTCGCGGTTTTATCGCCGTCCACTTTTGTAATACGTCAGAGCAAGTCGGGATGAAGTCGGGCACAAAACTAACTAGCATGCATTGTGCGCCGATCGCCGAGCCTATTCCAAAGCAGTGGTTCCCAACTGGTGGGTCGTGGTCCAAAAGTTTGTCGTGGGTCCATTGTGAATGGACTGCAAGTGACTCGTGAATGTGTCAAGATTCTTAAACAACACAAGAAGTAGTACAGTGAATTTCCAGCATACAGTTTTTATTTCAAAGTGCCCTTTCCTGTTGTAGAGTGAGTGACTAACGGACAGCTACAGAGTACAGGACACTAGCTCGACAGCATGGCCAAACTCAAGTATGACACTGAATATATTAAACTGTGTGGACCTTGAATTAATGACTAAGGAGAAATCTGGACCCTGTGGCTGGACCAGATCGGAACCACTATTCCAAAGTATGGCTATACTACACACCCGTGGTGTTTGGTAGTGTTTTACGCAACTGAATGCTTCCATTCACATGACTGCTATGAAATGAAGTACTTAATTGGTATCTCTGCCACGTTAAAGGTACTGGTATTGTCATTTTTCAACAATACCCATCCTATTAATGAGGCAACATTTCAACCATCAAAGTCTTTGTCAGGCAAACATCCAGAGAAAAACAGAAAATGACATCTCCAACTACTGTTACAAGAGCACATGATACATATAAGGAATATTATCCACTATATGCATAAACTCAAGTGGCAACTACACTAAGGCTTGCTAATAGCATATGCAGGGTATAAATACATAGCAACTGTATAAATACATTTTTTTTACACATGTACAATAACAGACATATGTACAATACTGTGATTGTGCATGAGGAAAATGAGTTTGTGACAATATTTTGATCTCATTGGAGCTGTCGTTTCCTTTGTATATATCACCTGTTTTTCTTACACATGGGTGTTTGCTTAACAAAGACCTCGGTGGTCGAAATGTTGCCTCATTGAATCGCAATTTTCAGTGTGTGGACTACCTCTCTTTTTCCATTATAAACACTCTTTCGCCTCCTGTTGCTTTTTGATGTGATGCCAGTGCAAGTCAACGTATAAATGTATACTGTATATCAAAACTGCAGGAAAGCCATTCTGTGCTTTTCCTGGCCCCAGCATCACCAGAAATAATTGATGGAGCTGTTGGAAAGCTCTTGTGTGATTTGACAGTAATGGCTGCATATGCTATTGACTTGCATTTGCATTGGCAGTAAATTCTAATAGGAAGATGATTTCAGTTTTTCATAAGCAAAGGAAAAAAAAGGAAAAAAAAAACTGCAGGAGAGTGTTTGTTGGCTGAATGATTGCCTTTTTATAAATCTTGAACATTCCCAGAGATGCAAGTTGTATAAATGGTGCCACTGAACAGCTGCTTCAGCTTCAGTGTTCAAATCACATAATCCCACACTAAATTCATGCAAAATTCATTTCATCTTTCTAGACTTGAGTCAGGAGGTGCAGGTTGCGTGTGGTGTGTGATGTCACAGCGCCGCCGCCATGACTGGGGGTGTACAGTCAAACTCTGAATGGTGTTTTTCTTTCCTTTTCTACTAATAATATTAATACCATCCCTAGCTGCCTCCCAAGATTCCTCCGAACGTTCTGACAGTGTTGTAGCTGCGTTTCGAGGGCTGCATGTATTGGCTGTGTGCTGGCTCCAGATTTAGGTGTAAAATAGTTTGTGGTGATGTTTTCAGTTCAGCCAGTGATGCTTTATTTTCAGTGATGTATTTTTATATGACCATGGTTTGTTTATTTTTCCATTTGTTATAAATAGTTGCCATCGTGACCATGAAAAAGGCACTTTGCTATTGTCAGTTTATTGCAATAAAATACATTCAGTGCATCTTCCTGTTTTCCTTCCAACCATATTCATTTTGCAGTATTTGGAGATTAAAACAACATATCGATCAGTTTTCTTACAACAACCATCATGTACTAAAATCCTGCCAGCACCTCTCCCAGCCATGTAGTTCTGCTTTAACCGTAAACTCAAGGTTAATGCCCTGCAGGCATCAGGGTCTGGTTGAGTCTGCGTTGGATTTTGACCTCTGAGCCCAGCAACAACATGAGGGTTTATTTACTCCGTATGTGCAGTTGGGTCTGTACGTGTATGTGTGTGTTTTTGTCAGGGGGTTAGAGAAGGATTGGGTCAGCATGTCAGAGGATAAATGATGCTTATAGGGCCTTCTGCAAGTTAACCAGGCACTTTTTTGACAGCCTCAGCAAATCACATCCTACCATTCATAACTCATCCAATGCGGATGGACTCGCTCGCTCTTCCTCTCTCTCTCTTAAACACACACAACTCCCCAGCAGTAAACTTCCATCAGTCCATGGCATTCATAAACTTCTCCAACTCCTTCTCCCATGAATTCATATTAACTCATATTGATGCACGCATACCCAATGAAGCCGAGAACAAATGCTGCCACCCATTCCATAAATCACAGTGACACAAAGGGAAAACAGCATTCACTGGAAGAAAAATCATAGTTTGGTGTTTGCTTGTGGAGTTACTGGATTGTTTTCTGGGTTGTGATGCATGCAGGTTCCCCCTGAAAGAGCTTTTGGTCGACTCTTGACAAAACAATCTGTCTTGACTGAAAGAGCCCCCACATTCAAAGAGCTATTGATGCTGCTAGCGCTGATAGCAGGCACACTGATACTGCTGATGTTATTGTCAGCCAGCTCTGTAACAACTTCACAGGATGCAAAAAGTACTGAATCCCCCCCCCCTTTGAGTGCTATCTTCCTGTCCCACTTTCCCCCTGATTTTTTTGTTCTCCGTCTCCCATTTTCTCAAGCTATGAGGGAAGATCTGTTTTGCATAAAAGTAAGCAACACTCACAAATCCATAGTCCTCGCTGACACGGGTACAGACACCAGAGGGCACACATGGGCAGACAGTACTTAACGATCCAGAGCAGCAGGGCAGCAGTCAGGCAAATAGATTATGATTTATTGCCAGCGAGAGAGGAAGCGCTGACGAGAATGCAAGGACAGGACATGCCTTTTCCTTCTTTCACTTTGGCGAGCTTGGATGCATCATAACGAAGACAGAGAGAAAAATCCATGAAGATCAGTACAGGCTAACAGCATACAGGTGTGAATGGTCCTTGTGCAAGAACATGTCGACTCACCAACACACAATGCTCAGCAGTATAAGCAGGGCATGTTCTGTTCTTGGGGGTGAAGGCATAAGGGAGGTGGAGTCACAGAATTAACAGCTTGTGTGGAGTGTGACTGGTCTGCTGAGGCTTGTGCACAGCTTGTTGCACTCACTTTTGTATGACACAACGTTGCTTTGTGTGGCGTGACTCACTGCAATTTAACTGTGAGTCAATAAGATTGGGGGAGAAATCTTTTTAGCACACGAACTGTAACATTCACATCTCGAGCAGAGCACTGGTTTGCCTCTGTTGTTTGAAGGGGAAATAAAAGTGAGTAATAAAAGAAGAAGAACAGATGTACCACCTGTACTGCTGAAAATGGCACCGCAATTGGCTATTGACGTACAAGCAGCAGTCGGTAATCGCGAGGGCAGTGTGACCTGTGTAAATTATGCAGGGAAAAACAGAATCGATAGCTGTATTATGGGCCCGTTAGTTAAGGCTGTTCATTGAAAAAAAATAGGAGTGTGCTGTTGATTATCGTGGAAACTGAATCACATGATTTACATGGAGCACAAAACACACAAGACACCTCCTGACATAAAAACAACAAAAACACTGATGGTCCCACATCATTCATTATGGATTAAAAACATGCACAAATGTACCAACACACAAACTGACACGCACGCCGGAATATTCTCACTTCATCCATAATTGATAAACACTAAAATCGTGTGTGTACTTCCACTGGCTCTGCCTACGATGAAGTAAACTGATGCTAAGGTTGCAACTGAGGCAACGCTCCCCTGGGACCTCTGCATTTAGTCTCTCTATTCTCGGGGGCCCTGTGAAAGCCTGGAGATTCAAATGCAGAGCTCATTAACTGTTCGAGGCCTTCATTGTTTTATTTGTTTTAGTGAGAATTTAAATGGGCATTTAAATACCTGATAGGTGGGAAGGCCATGCGGAAATGTATAATTTATTAGGGAAATTTTGCCAAGGCCATTTTGTCTTGACCTTTCCTACTAAAGCTTGTCTCCACTTTGCATTATCCAAGTGTGGGTTTACCAGAGGGAGCTTTAGTGAATGTTTTCAACATGGCTTTCAGCTCACAAAGTTTCTCATTTTACAGATAAATAGTACACTTAAATATGTTACTGAAAACATTTGAGGCTAGATATAGGCAATGCAGTGTCGTATTTAATCCAGCTGCCAAGTTTGACGGTTTGTAGGCAGTTCACAAGCCGTTATCGACACGATTGATAGCTTCCTTAAGCCTAGTTCGCATTACACGATTTTCACCCTGATTTTGCATCGCGGAGACTATCGTAATCTTTTGAGTGTTCTTACCTGGCGACGTGTGTTTCTGTCAGCGGGAGTCTCGCCAACTGCGTTGCGACCTCTGTGTGCACACCACAAGGTTTCTCCACCGAGCCCTCGCCGACAGAGCCCCAGATAACGCGATGATGTCACCAAACTTGGAGACGACACATCGTAAAGGCATGGATATTCTTTATCATCCTGGGTCCAAACACAACGCGCTCTCTGTGATCCTGTGGATGCCACCATTGTTGTTGTTGCTTGCCGGTCGGCTTGTCAGTGTTGCCAGATCTTGGGAGAGAAACAACCAACCAGGGCTATGGAAACAAGCCCAAAAGAAGCGACTATCATGCTTTTAAATAACTTATTAGACGGATATATATAGAGAAAGGTGACATTTAGAGAGCAAGCCCAAATAAGCGTTGGCTGATGCTCTTTGTCAGTCGTGTCAGCCTTCTCCAGTTTTCTAGCATGCCAGATATCCAGTCCCAGTCGCAGACGAGGGGGCGACTTGCTCGTAGGCTTGTTCACACATGAGGACTCGTCGTGGCAGACTATCTGCCGACTCACGTCCGACCCAAGGTGGCTCTCAAGATCTTCTGTGATGTCAAAATCGCGGTGAAAATTGTGTAATGTGAACATGGCTTTATGGAATCCTCGGCTGTGATTGGTAGTTGCTGTCATGCCACTGTCTAATTCTAGCTAATGCCACCGACAGTCTCAGCTAGCAGCTGTAGCTTTAATGTCTCTGCAACAAATTACTTGCAATCCATCCAACAGATGTTGAGATATTTTAGCCTGGACCCAAGTGGTGGACCGCCCAACATTTACATCCCTAGAGCCACATTGTTAAAAACATGGCTTTGATATAGTGTAAGAGGATGGAGTAGTGGCTTTCTTTTCCTTGAATCCATCCTTCAGCTGCTAAGCATGCAAAGCTGTGGCTATATAGTGAGAGATCCACACAAGCAAATGAATAATTACCATCTGTAGGAAAATATAAGCTCATATTATAAGCACCACAGTTGCCTTTGGGGATTTTAGACAGCAGTATAGTAAACGGGTGCTGAGAAGCAGCAGGGCAGTTAGCTGACATTTCACACTGCGCCCTCTTCTGTGGATCACAGCTCAGTTATCCATCGTACAGTAGGTCCAGTATATACTGTGCAGTCGCCCACCTGCAGGGCAAAGGAAAGAGACGTTTTGTATTATTATTCTAAGCGAGTTTTTTTAATTATTATTATTAAGACTATGCACACTCAATCAGATGAGTCCTTTATGCATAAGTAAAGGTGGTAACAACAGCAAGCTAATCAGCGATGTGCATCTTGTTCTCCTGTGGGAAGCCAAGTAATTATGAATGAGCAGCAGAAGGCAATGCGAGTTCACTAATGTGCCTTTAGTGCTCAAGATGAGGAGAGAAGTAGAAAGATATAATTCTACTATATAATGATCCCAGAAAGGGGGGGGGGGGTGAGTCACGGAGGCAACGAGAAAGCAGGAGGGAATAGATGGAACAAAATGAATGGCAGCAGAAAGTGCAGGAGAGAGAGAGAGAAAGAGAGAGAGAGAGAAAAAGGAAATGTAAAAACCATGTTCCCCAGGGACAAACAGCTACTTCAAACAGTATCGTAGGATGAGCCTGTTGAATATTTGACAGCGTGTAATATACAAGGGTTCCTTATTCAGTGATTTATCCCTCATGATCATGGATCTGGTTAAAGATACTGGGACCAGAATTCTTGAGCCCCGGGTGTAAATTATCTAGAGGTGGATTTTACACCTATCAGACAGCTGCTCCACGCAGCAGTGTATGCTCCTGTAGGTGAGTAGTAGCCCCGCAGACCATCAAAATGGCCTTTGGAGGGACCTACGCTTTGATGATCTGACCGCCTTCATGTGTGGTTGTACAGTCTATTGAAGTCTGCATACCACCTCTGCGTGGGACTGAACAGCTGAGTCGCCACAAGACAACGTTGGTGCTGTATGTTTCCGCAACCATTTCTAAAGTGACACAGCCCTGATTACATGTATATGAGCTGACTTTGTCATCAGGACGAGGAGGGGATGGTGGATGGTGTGACACCTAAGTGAGACGCCTACCAAGCTGCATACCACTGTCGTAAACCAACAAACAACATAACAGGTTGTTTTTTAGTGTGACATTGGCCCCATTTATAGTTAGAATTGTGACATCAAAAGCAGGTGTTTTTTGTTTGTTTGTTTTTTTATTTGACATTGGCAGCATTTCCAGTAATGATTGTGCTACTAAAATTGGGTGTTTTTAGCAAGACATTGGTGGCATTTCTATCCACTATTGTGACACCAAAACCATTTTTTAGAGAGACATCTGCATCATTTCCAGCGACAATCAAGTTTTTTTTTTTTTTTTGTGAGACATCAGCTGCGTTTCCAGCGGCGATTTTACCACCAACAGCAGACGTTTTTTAGCAAGACATCAGCAGCATTTCCAGCCATGATTGTGCTGCTAAAATTGGGTGTTTTTAAGCAAGACATTGGTGACATTTTTAGCAGTGATCGTGACACCAAATCAGTCGATTTCTAGCGAGACATACGTCATTTCCAGTGATGATTGTGTTACAAAAAGTGGTTGTTTTTTTAGTGAGACATCTGCAGCATTTCCAGCGATAGTTACACCACTGACAGTGGGCGTTTTATAGTGTGACATCAGTAGCATTTCCAGCTTTGATTTTGCCACCAAAACGGGTATTTTTGTAGTGAGACATTGGCAGCATTTCCAGCAACGACTGTGACACCAGAAGTGATTGTTTATTAGCAAGACACCTACAGCATTTCTGGCCATGATTGTGCTACCAAACTGGGTATTTTTTGCCAGACATCAGCAGTATTTCCAGCAGCAATTGTGCACTAAAAGTGGGTATTTTTGTAGTGAGACATTGGCAGCATTTCCAGCAGTGGCTGTGTCACCAGCACCAGGTATTTTAAGCCCAGATATCTTTTTCTAACCATAATCAAGTGTTTTTTTGTTCCTAAACATTGTCACGTTAACCACAGCACTGTTGAAATGTAAGGAAACGTCAAGTTGCACCATATCCAGGACATAACAAATGTTACATAACCATGGTTTGCAGAAGTCTACAATACCAACATTTATTCTGGCAGTTGGGTTGGACTGAGACATTCCCTCATGGCAGTGCAGTGAAGATCAAAAGCTCTACGTGATGGCTGACTCATTTTTGGTGTAAAATCTTTTCTGCGCTTTCAATATCTGCTTTCACTTTCTCTCCGTCTTTCTGCCTTTCCCTGTGTGTGTGTGTGTGTGTGTGTGTGTGTGTGTGTGTGCGCGCAGGCAATTAACACACGTGATCAGAAGCAATGGCAAAGTGCCGATGGTTACCTGACCATTCAATACTCCCTGTCCCTGCCACCCCCAATCTATTACTGCTTTTAACCGCAAATGGCGGTACCTGTGGATATGGTTGTCATGGCACCAGAGCAGAAAGTCTCTCATGAGTGACTTTGATGTATAAGTAAGGGCCCAGCATGTGAGACATGTCTGTCTCTTGCTGTATGAGCGTTCCCTCTACGCTTACCCTTTCATTGTCGCGACCGCTGCTGCTCATATTTCTCTGTCTGCATTTATAGTTTCATCATAAATCAACAAACAGTGTGTAAACAGTGCAAGGTAATCTGGAGAGAGAAGCTGTCAATTAACCGATAATGAGACTACGACATGGCTTAAGGAGTGTGGAGCATGTGTAGGTGCTGACTGTTCCCTCACACTGAATCGTGTCCCTGTCTTTGCGAGGCGGCAGTGACACTGGCATACAAAACGCCTGTCACCATCTATTAGAACACAAATCTGTAACAGGAGATTCCCTCATGATGTACAAACGCATGCATTATACACAAACTCCCTTGTCACATGCGCACACTCTATATGGACCTCTCCAACATGCATACAATGAGGGGATGAGCAAAGATGATGACATTATCTGCCATTATATATGACATTGAAGTGAAAATACAGATTTAAGGCATCAATATTTCAACCGGTCTGCGAATTGCCTCCAAGACATATGCTGCATTATTAAGAGCGAGCTGCTTGCAGTTGGAAGTATGTCATGGGTGATTCTCATTGACAGGAGGAATTCTTTCAGCACACAAAGAGATGAGAGATGCTGCAGACGTGTCTTTAGTCTTTCTGGGGGTCCACAGGAAACGCGTTCTGCATCACAGCGGCTCAACAAATGTCTTACGAAATAATGGACACACGTCACACAAATGTCTTTTGAAGGTTTAGTTTGTGTGTGTCTCTCTCTGTCTCTTACGTCAGCAGACATTGTGAAATGAAGGTGGTTGGACGACTGGTTGGTCGATATGCTCTTGCCCAACCAAAGTTTCATTGGTCAGACAGTCACTAGGGTTACTTTCATACGGCCATTAGTCCACCAAAGTAAGATCGTTAATCTAGTGATGACGTGCACATTATTTTTTTGTCATCAGCCTATCAGTTGGTTCAGAGTGGGTCAAATTTCAGTCGATCAAGATTTTTTTTGGTTGACTACAGCCCTGCATTATACACCGTGTGCGCCTCTTGGACCATGTGCAGAATAAGGTTATTTGAGGGCCGTATGTCTTTCCACTGCACATTGATTCTTACCCATAATGCCACAGTTATGCCCTTAGCCAGACTTTAGTCATGTGAGCCATTAGACTAAACCTTACATTGAGAGCACTACATCTTTAAGCCATTTAGGACTTTTTTTTAAACTAATGTTACCCTTTTAACATCTCATTTATTCATTTTTTAATGGCTGTACGAAGTAAAATAATCATGAATTTATGACAGAAACATATAAAATAAACATCCCGATAAAATACGTCTCATGAGGCACTTACAGCAATATCATGTAGCTCGTCCCTGAAACGCATCCTGCTCACAAACCTGCATTTCTTTCTATTCCAATTAAATGGTCAGTGGCGCCACAACTGCACTCGATTCACATGATTAACAGAAAACTTTTATTAATGCATTTATTTAAATTGGCCAGATGGTGAGTTTCTGAGAGAAGGGCAACAGTGCTGTTTACAGACAGCACACTTATGTTTCAAATAATTCTGCCAAAAGCATTTCCTCAGCAGAGATTTTCTCGCTCTGCAGTGGTCTCTGCTCATTCTGTAGTCAATCCTCTGCTGCGCTGTTAGTGGCGCTGTTCACACGCCGGAATTGAATGCATTATAGATTACAGCATCTAATCTGGAGCTGTGTAAAGTGTTTGTTCACGTTTAGAAATTAAAGAATACATGCTTAAAATTTAATTATATAATTTTTTTACACTGACATGGAATCCCACTAGATATAAGGGATTTTTGTCCAGACTCACCATCTAATGTATAAAAAAAAGCATGTATGTATATTTTAAGTAAAGTTCAACATTAAAAGTAAAAGTAAGAATTAATTCAAACTGAAAAAAAGCCCCTGGTAGTGTTCTGTTATAGATTATATTATTGGAGTGTTATCACTGATTATGTGTTAAGTAGCCTCTTACTGATGTGTTCTGTCAAAGTGAAGCTAATTTTAACGCTTTATGTACTGTTGGGTAATTTAATTAATTTAATTTAATTTCTTTGTCAATCCACACAAGGCAGTTGGCAGTTTAACCCTTTGAAACCTGAGCTAATTGGCCTGGTTTCTTTCACAAACATGGCAAGAAGGGAATGAAAAAAAAAGAAAAAATTACCTAAAGTAACAGCAAATTGAGATTAAGAAATTTAGAAAACTAGTTTAAAAAAAATGAGTAAAAAGAAAGTTAAAAACAAACAAACAAACAAGGAAATGACCTTGAAAAAGAGCTTAAAAATTATAATAATTCTGTAACATAATTTTAAATATATGATAATGGTAATTATAGTTTTTCCCAAGTGTTTTTTCTTTAATCCATAATTTTAAAAAATTCTATAAATCTATTTTTTTTTTTGCAATTTGTGGAACATTTCTTAACACGTTGTTCATTGCCTTTTTCCCCCATGTTTCTGAAAAAAATTGCACCGATGTGCTCAGGGTTCAAAGGTTTAAATACTTACGAAAGGCGTCTAAAAGCAGCACAAGAAAAGTGACGTTGCTCTGGGTTTCAAAGGGTTAAATGTGACTTTTGCATATCCCTTTTATCACACACAACACACACATGCAATTTGGCAGAGGGGTAGCGCAGATTCATCCATAACATGGCGCCCCTGGAGCACTTTGGGGGTTCGGTGCCTTGCTCAAGGATACGTCGAAAGTGCCAAGGGGGTGAACTGGCACCTTCCCAGCTGCCAGCTCACACTCTTTTCCTGGTCTGTATAGGGATTTGATCCGGCGACCCTCCAGGGGTACAAAACCAAATCCCAACAGACTGAGCTGCTGCCACCCCAGGGTCTTTTTTGACTTTACTCAACAGGACAGATTAAGCGTAAAAGGGGACAGAGAGGGGATGACATGCAGTAAAGGGCCGTAGGTTGGAATCAAACCCACAACACTGCCTATGTAGGTGGGACGCCCATTCTACCCACTGAGCTACTAGGCGCCTCAAGCCCCAGGGTAATTTAATACAACAATGCATCATTTTCTAAATACTAGTTTGCAATGTACAATCTTATTCTGCTAAGTAGCAGCTGTCAAATAAATGTAATGGTGTGAAAGTACACTATTTTCCCTGAAAAATGGAAATACTAAATGCTTCATACAAGTACCTAAAAATTGTAATTAAGTTCAATACTTGAGTAGGTGTACATTCCACCACTGCATTTTATATACTTGGAGATTAAATATTAATTATGTTTACTTTATACTTACATATCTTCTGCTTTCACTTAAGGTTATGTTTTAAAAATTTAATGATTGTTTTTAATGGTTTAGAAATGCTTAAAATCATGCAGATGTATTTCATTATCACAAAATATTTCATGCCTCCCTTTCAAAAAGCTATCATTACAAAGGATAGATTTTAATATAAAAAGACTGAATGGTAAGTGCAACACCACATCTGTAAGAATCTGTAGGAGAGTGTACTGCCTTTGCCAGAATTGGGTTTAACTCCGTAAGTTTAATTAATAGGTCTGCCAAGTCTTTTTTCCCCAGTTTGGTGCTATGAACCACTCTCAAGGGCAAACTGAAGAATCCACACTTAAATTAACTGGAGTCTTTTTATTCTGCAATACCAAATCCTCTGGAATTTAGAAGTGTCCATTACTTATGCTCGGTGCGGCAGCAGGTTGTGAACGGTTCATTTCAACGAAACAGTAAAAAGCCGAAACAGATCTGATGAGACAGGATTTCAAATGGAAGTCAGAAAATGACTTACAAGACATTTAATTCATACTTAACTCGTAGTGTTGGTTACAGTGTCAAACAAAATTCAGGAATGTTTACAGATGTGAAATCAGCAGGACCTCAGCTCCAGTCTTGACGGGGTTGTTGCCGTGTGGAGATGAGACTCACTGCGAGTTAACTGTTCGGAGAGTGTGGCAGGACAGGATGAGGTTCTGAAACTTTTGTAGAGGCACGGTGCAGCTTCACTCACGTCAAAGTGATTTGGATTTGGCAATCAGCCTTCTGCTCTCACCGTGACCCGTGACCTTGACCCCAGAAATGTCCGTATTAAGTCTGTTCCGCTGGCTGCTGTGTTGCTGGGACGGGCGGGTAGGGCGTCACAGAGAGGGCGTCACAGAGAGGACGTCTCAGCGGTCCAGCGAGCGTTTCTGGATTGCTTCGGCCACCACGGTGCGCAGGAGAGCGATGACGGAGCGGGGGTCGTCGCTGCCTATAACAGCGCTGCCTGACACGATCATGTTGGCTCCTGCCTGCAGCAAACACAAACACAAACACACACTAACTGTCAAAGCAACTCGCAAAACTGGATTTAAGGTGTTTGTTTTACTACAGTGATGTTTGTGTATGTATTCCTTACCTCTGCACATTTGTGAATGGTGTCAGGGCCGACTCCTCCGTCGACTTCGATGTCTAACGATGGGAACTGACTCCTCAACCAGCTCACCTGGACACATGCACAGAAATAAAGAGAGTTCGAAACCTGCAGACGACCTTATCTATGACACACTTTTCAGATAATAGCAGGACTGCAAAAAGAAACACACTGCTGCAGGTTAAATCAGAAACATCTTGGACTAAATTCAGATGCCAGTCAGACAAAATTATAACGCTTTGATGAACAAGGGCTGTTACAGAAATTTAAATGACATCTAACAGACTTGTGCTAAAAAGAGACATGCAGAGAACAGAGCACTTAAACTGAACTCAGCCTTATTTGGTACAAAATTGTGTCTGCTTCTGTGGTTTAGCAGAAACTTGTGTGAAACTTGAGCCTCACATCACTGAGAAAGTCAAAACTTCACCTAGCGCTTGCGTAACCTCCCTCCCCCGACAACAACTGTTTAAGATTTAATGAATGGAGCACAGATCTGCGGCAGCTCAAAGAGAATCGGCCAGTAATTTCTTTTTCTCACAAAGGTCAACTTGTTTATGTTTTCTGCACCACTGTGAAAGACTGCTTGTTATGTTCCCAGTTAACACAAGGCACAATTTTTTTGCACAGTGTACAAACTCCTGTATTTTTGTCAATGCGTTGCACATTTAGTCCGTGCTCTTCTGTTACCATTGTTTGTGATATGGTGTTTATTACAGAAAAGCAAAAATATTGCCATACTTTTGATTTATCTAACTTTAAATGTGTGTGTCTACACTGAAGACACTTAACTTTAATGGTTTTTAAAACATTTAAGATATTCTTTAACCAAATTTAAGACTGTTTTTTTTTAGAGATTATCTTTTCCTTGTTGAAGCTTTGACAGTATAAAGGTAAGTAATAGATATGTGGTTTTATGAAGGAATGTGGTTATTCCAGTGAGTTGAGCTAAACTACAGTTTGCCAACAGGTAGGTGCAAGTATGAGGTAAAAATAAAGTGTAGGTTCAGGGCTGGTTTAAAGATTTCAAACATCAGAAATGTGGACTTGAACGCAGAAGAGATTGACTCATTTTGACAGTGAAATTAAAAGATGGATAAATGAAATAAGATAAAACTGTTTGTGACTATTTGACTTTTAATTTAAGACATTTAAAGACTTGTTAAGGACCTGCAGACACCCTAGTGTGTATCTCATGTCTCATGGTGCGTTCGATTTGTACTCGGAGGTTGGAAATTCCTGGTTCCCAGTCGGAAGTTTTAAACTCGAACGCACCCTGAGATTGGATTTCCAACTCGGAAACTCGGAGCAACTGCATCAACCCCGACTTACGAATTCAAAATGGCTGCCGGTCACATACATAGTGAGTAAACACTCTGCTAAAGTACTGTTTATAGCAATTTTATCCTATTTGTTTTACATTAGGTCAGCCTCATCTGCGGCGTTCATCAGTCGGAGTGCATGATGGTTTTGAAGCTGTAGGGCAAGGGCAACAAAGGCTTTCTCGCAGGCGTCCATGTTTTTTTCCGACCGTTGTCAACTAGAATGCAAAAAATGTTGTCAACTCGGAAGTGACGTCATTCCCACTTCCGACTTCTGACCCATCAACACCACTGAATCAAACTGTGAGATAAACTTTGAAGCCTAGTTGGTGTCAAGTGTAAGGTTCCTACTGTTTTCTTCCTCTTCCTGCAGTTTGTCCTTACCTTGGGCATCATGTCCTCCATGAACTTCTGCCCTCCAAAGCCAGGTTCGACAGTCATAACCAGCGCCATGTCAATCTGGTTAGCCCAGGGAGCGAGCTCTTCAACAGTAGTGCCAGGCTTAATGGCCAAACCCACCTGCAAAACTCAGTGTTAGTATACAGAGAAAAGAAAATACAGTCGCTACAGAGCATATGTGTGTTGCTACTGCTAGCATTACTTCCTCACCTTCATCCCGCTCTCTCTAATCTCCTTGATGAGGTTTCCAGGGTTGGTGGTGGACTCTATGTGGAATGTGTACTGGTTGGCACCTGCTGCAGCCATGGGCTTCACCCACTGCTCCGGCCGAGACACCATCATGTGCATGTCTGCAACATAGACACCGTCACATTACTGCACATAGCAGAGGCATTCATGATTCAATATAACAGGATAACTGCACAAGTGTAGCATATGTTCAGGGATGGGTCTTCCCTCACCAAAGAAAGGGTCCTGGCCTACTGACTTCCTCAGGCACTCTACCATGGGGTGTCCAAATGTGAGGTTGGGGACAAAGTGCCTGAAAGAGGAAACAAAGACATTTAACTTGCAGCTGTGATGAAATTATCTCGTCTTGCTGCAAACAAACATCTTGCACAAGAGGAAGGTAATCAGTTGCTAAACAAACAGGCAGAAGGAGGAAGTGTGCTGCTAAGACTTGGAAGACATTTTAACGTTGGACACCTTTACGTATTAAAAGCTTCCCCACTGACACTTAAGCCAGATAAATCCAGTTACACAAACACCGGCTTCCCCATCTTAACTTCTGGCAAGCTAGCTTAGCTTGTTGATGTTAGCCAACTTTAGCCTCCACACACTGAACTTCCAATAGGCTTGCTAGCCGTTAGCATGCTAGCTTGTGTTCACTAAGTGTTAACGTTAAACTGACCCGTCCATGACGTCCAGGTGCAGGTAGTCCGCTCCGCACTCCATCATCCGCACACACTCGCTGCCCAGACAGGACAGGTCGCTGCTCAGGATGGACGGGCCGATCTTTGCACTGTAAGCCATGCTGTCACTGCTGCTACTGTCCGCATGCAGCCTGGAAGCCAGCTGGAAGGTAACACACGTTAACCACAACAGAGAGTACAACTTCCGCTGGAGACCTTCAAAATAAAAGCCGCAAGCAGCAACAAAACACGATATAATTCCTAACGACAAACGTGTAGTCACGTAAAATATACAAATGCTAACGTGGCTATTAAAAATATGAAGGATTACATGCCAAGTTTACAATAAAGGCAAAGGGAGGTCATGATATTTTAAGATTTACTTTTTGTAATATAGTATTTAGAATAAATGAATAAATATGTGACTGTCTTTTCATGCAGTTGTCTTTATATACATGGTCGTCATGTTATAACAATGCTTTAAAATAAAATAAAATAAAAAATTACATTAGATTAAACAATCATGGCAATAATAATGACAATAAGTCAATGATAATAATAATAATTATTATTATTATTATTATTATGAATAATAATATTAATAATATAATTAATAATACAAATATATTGTTATTATTATTATTATTTAATAATATATAGTCTTTGGAAAAATTAATAAACATGTAACTGTCTTTTCATGCAGTTGTCTTTATATACATGTTATAATAACTGCTGTAAAATATATATATATATTTAATTAAACAATTATGGCAATAATAATGACCATATAACAATGATAATAATAATAATATTAATATAATTAATAANAATAAACATGTAACTGTCTTTTCATGCAGTTGTCTTTATATACATGTTATAATAACTGCTGTAAAATATATATTTTTTTTTAATTAAACAATTATGGCAATAATAATGACCATATAACAATGATAATAATAATAATAATATTAATATAATTAATAATAATAAATCATGATTATTACTTTCATAATATATCATCTTTGGAAAATACTAATAAATATGTAACTGTCTTTTCATGCAGTTGTCTATCTATACATGGTCATGTTATGATAGCAGTGCTTTAAAGTAAAATAATATAAATATGGCATAACGATAACAACTATAATTATCGTTTTGATTATTATTAATAATAATGTCTACAATTTAGAAAAATCATCCATCCTCAATGCACGTATTTTTAAGGATGACAAAAAACAATAAAAACAGCTTCTACTATCGTTTGGGTCAACCAAATCATTTCAATTAAAATTTGTTAATAATTCTGGAAAACACTTCCAATATTTTTTTTGTCCTACAGCCTCAAAACTACGTTTACTAACACGAGATTTCCTCACTTCCGGTCTCCGTCTATGTGCCTGTTGGTAACTTCACACAACTCTAACTCTGGCCTCATACTTCCGCCTTTAAAATAAAATAATACCTACTTGTTCACGCTAGATGGCGCAAAGCTCATATGGGTAATGACCCTGCATCTCAGCCTTTCACAGTGGATTTAATTTGAATGGCTGGGTGTTGATTGAGGAGAAGATTATAGTAATAAAATCTCCGTTCAGTTTGCCTCTCCTCTGTGCAAAAACGGTGTTAGAACTTATTAGACTTTTATTGTACTGTAACGTTTTTATCCCCTGCATACAATGATTAGCTGCAACACATTCCTGCAAACTGCATTTCTTATTTAAAAAAGAATAATGGCAGAGGAGTCATAACAAAAAAATCTGGGAATACAGCCTAAAACACAGATTCCTTTCAGCCTTTTTTTTTTAAGGATAATTTGTTTTGTAAAATGGGACACAGTTTTGTAATTAGTGTATTGCATTATTTAGGACACACTGTGAAGCAATGTGGGACAGAGTTTATTAAATGGGGCAAAAGGTAGCCTTTCAAACCCTTTCTAAAATTATTCTGCACATTCTCTGCTTCCATTTTCTCTCTGTCTCCGGTTATTGGTTTCACGTTTTAATATTTCTCTGAGATTTCACAGACGTCTTGTCAGCCCTCCATCTGTCTCCGTCATTCTGCTGTGCCTCCGCTGATAATATAAGTAGCGTCTCTGTCAGTGTGGCCAGATAGATAGTTTAATAGCCCTGTGGTAGAAAATATTTTTCACACTCGGTGCTTGGAGGACACAGGTACTTAATAATATAAAGTTGTCTGGGCTTTAGAAAAAGAGCTTTTATTGATTCAAGCAGCTGGATGGATGGAGAGCAGGTTAGCCTGCAGGGTTACTATTGTCTGCCAAAGAGCTGTGATGAATCTATTCCTCAAAAGAAAAAAAAGTCTTTTGCAGAAATATAAAAAAGATTAGTAGGACTCTTACCATCGGAAAAGCCTTTAATGTCCCATGTGACCTGATAGAGGCTTGACCAAAACAGAAAAACAAGCAAATAGATTTTGAGTAAGACAGAATTTAGTAATAAAAAACTTTAATCCTTAATAATCCAATTACATGCAACATAACTTATCACATTAATTATTTCACCCGTCATTGCTTGCCTGGTACATCAAATTCAACGTGATGTCTAAGGTATGGTTAGTGAGCACAAGTGTGTGTGCAGCTTCCACATAATATATGATAGTTTTAATTAGTCCCGCATGTCTCATAATATCTGCATAATATAATGTAATCCTCTACTACTTTATGGCATTGTATCTCTTACATTTGGTGTTATGATAGCTCTTCAGGGATAACATTCGCAGTATCTTTAGTGCACTTTAGTTATAGTTATTCTTCCTTGTCTGATTTGTGTGTCACCTTCATCATCTTGAGCACAGTCCAACAAAATGGTATGAATATTTTTCAGATGAGTGTGTACGTTGTCGTGATTTATAAGAAGCAGATGGCAGAGGTTTTTTAAAAAAGCCACTCTGCCGAGGCTCAGCCCACAAAGAGCCACACGCTCATATACCCAGATTGGCTAAACAGAATCTGACATTTACGAGTTTTACCCACGTTTCGCATTCACTGCGGCAATGACGGAAACATCGGTGGCATGGTGCACTCAGGCAGACAGGAGGATGATATATGGGATTTTTGAGTGGGGTTGAGTCAGAGTGAGTTGGCTGCACAAAGAAGCGGGGCCTCAAGAGTCTCTGCGGAAGGTAGTAAAAAAAGCTTCAGGCTTGACGGTCGTTTTGTGGACCTCTGCCATAGCTGCTGAGTTTTATAAGTCTGTCAGTGTAAAGTCCTTCATGGTGTCTCTGATTCTTGCGAGCAGAGTTGATGGAGGGGTCCGAGAAAGATTCACTACAGCTCAGTAAACAACTATCTTTTAACTAAGATAACTAAAACAATATTTTGAGCACAACAAAACATTTCTGAGTGCTTAAAGAGTCCATATTTCCACAGAGGCTGCACTCAAGGTTGATGCACTGCACCAGCCTGGTTGATGCATTGGTGTTTTGACTTTAAGAGGGGTCATTCTTTCTCCGGCAGCTGACACTGAGGCACATTCTTCACCTTTACTGTAAACAGCTCCAACACCCAGCACATCATTTCAGTCAACCAAAGGCCTGTGCTTACAGGAGGTCCCCATTAAAGACACCTTTTTTGGTTTAGTGCAGCTCAGGAATGTGACTCGCACTACTTTTCAGGATGCTGTCAAGCTGTTCTCTATTGCTCAACGTTGACATATTCTCAGTTTAAGAAGACAGACAAACCAGTGTTGTACCACTGCTGACCTGTCACATATATTCACATAGCTGCCTGATGACATACTATATGTACAATATCAGAAGACTATGAGTAATAACATTAATCTCAGACAAAACCTTTGACATTTTGAGTTGCTGCACCTTATGTATAAAGCCATTACGGTTGTATAGTTAATTCACCAACCATAAATTGTGGATTGACTTAAATGAGCAATATGTACAAGTTAGCGGCTTTAAGAGGGGTCACTGAGCTATATGTGACATTAGTATCGAGTATTTTTTGCTGTTTAGTTATATGATAATGGACATATCACATGAACCCTTAATGCCAGACTGTTTCTGCTACTGAAGGAAACGGTAGAAAAGTAGCCTCATTAACGACTGATGAGGTCTGTCTGACTGAAATGTAGCATTTATAATAATGGGAGCCACTTAACAGTGTGTGGATTATTTTACTTGTAAAATATTATCTGTTTTATCGTAGTTCTCATCATGTAGGTGTCTTGTTATTTTGAGCTGCAGTGATGAATCAGAGTGTAAAAGTAGCAGCACTGTCAGCAATTGCTGCAGACTGAAGTAAACTTTGCACAAGTTCAAATCACGTTCTTAGTGATGCAAACGATCTCTCTGTTTATTAGAAGCTCTGTTTTAAAACCAGTGGAAATAGAGCCCTGGAACAATGACATGATTCTCCTGACCAATAACAACATAGGTTACTCTCTTCATGGATACTTTTTTCTTCAGTGATCTGATTGGTCAGAGGTCGAGGTGTTGACAGGTTTTGATCCGATATTCTGAAGTTAACTTACTCTGGAGCAGGTTAGCTGTTCAGCATAAGTAACCACGGTGATTTATTCCAGTATAAGGAGAACCAGCTTGGTAGTACTGAGAACACTTAGTTGACCTTTACGTTACCTCGCTAACTCCAAATCCTGCTTCTTAGTACAGGCTTCTGGTGATTACGAACTGTAAAAAATACTGAATAAAGCAGTTTCACATTACAAGTCAGTGTTTCTCCAAAGCTGTGCAGCTCATCCTAGAGGGGCTGCTTACTGCACTGGCTGATGTGAAAATGAGGAAAACCTGAAAGGCCCTAAATAGAGCCAGTGTTTGGTTTGTCCCTCCTGGACTACTGTAGAAACATGGTGCTGCAACATGGTGGAGTCCAAGGACTACAAACAGCTCATTTCAAGGTAATGAAAACACAGTGATTCTTATTTTCAGGCGAATATATTCGAAAAATAAATAAGCCTTAGTGTATATATACACTAAAGAAAACATACTTATTATTACATTATATTTTATGCCAATATATCCCCCTATATACTTCACACTGGACCTTTAAAGTCTTGCCTGTTTCATATCATCTCATCATACTATAGAGGCATAGCATCCCCAGCTGATTAACTGTCTGCTTCTCTAACTGATGGTCCATGTCATAACTAACTTTATGCACACTGGGCTAACAGCAACGTAGCATTTTTCCACCCCACACATGCTCATTTAAACTCATAGAAAACTATTAAAATAGAATTATAAAGCCACACAATATTAAACACATTATAAAATAAAATATAGACAAACCTTGTGCCCTTATGAGCCAGGTGCTACACATTTACTGTCGTTGTGAATCTGTATTTACGCTGTACACAACACCTGTTCGGTTTTTCTCCCACTTCCGGCAACAATCCCTTTCAAAATAAGAGCACCCGCTTTTGCAATGTCACTTCCTGGCTTTTACCTTTCAAAATAAGAGCACGTCTTTACACTTCAACCTTCAACCTTTTTACACAGTCTATGACTTCAACTCAATAAAAGCAAATGTATGACTGTAATAGAGCATGACAAAGGTTATTTACAAGAGGTATATGGGCCCCTTTAGGTTTGATGGCTGAGACTTAAAGAATTTATTTGAATAATCAAAATCCTTAAGTGCGTGTATGCACTGTACATATGCTATGGCCTGCGGTCCTAATGAGCTTGTGGATGAAAGATTTCTTGTTACATGCGTTCCTGCATCTCAGTCATCTGTGAAGACAATTAAAACATGTCTCTTGTTGAAAAGTTGAAGACTAATCAATTCCATTCACGGTCTTCTAAACAAGTGTGCGCTCATTTTCATAATGTATCAGGCATTGCCATTTTTACAAGGTTCTGCATGTTGAACCACTAATTAATGTGACTTTTTTATTTTTCTTTCAGAGTATTCTTTTAAATTATATTTTTCAGAGTGTTCCCACAAGATATTAGCACATTTTCACTAAGCTGGCATATGGCTTCATCTGCACTTTCAACTGTGTCCCTGGAGGTTTAGATTTAGCCGTTTGCAGGTGGCTAATTAACAGCCACACAGCAGCGTGCCTTATACATGTTTGAACTTGTTTAACAGTCTTTTGAAGTGCATCATTTACCCTCTACGAATGAATTATCTTGTAAATAAATGGCGAGTTCAGTTCCACTTGAGAGCCTACTGAAAACAACGTACAGAAAAACATCCTCTTGTATTATTCAACTGCTAATCTGCAGGGGAAATGGTGTGTTGATTCCATATAGGATGGAATTTCCATGCGTTCGCTTTAAGTGCACCTCAAGATGTGTACATTGAGCCCTATGTGAGCTGTAACCTTAGATAAGTTAGGTTAATGTGACCTTTAACCTCTGATGTATAGAAGGCAGGAACAGGAATGGGAATAGTCCTGCTCTGTTTTTTTCTTATTCCTCTGCAGTAGTTGATTATTAAGGACTTGGTACAACTCCAAACTTTTCATGTATTATCTTGATTGAAACCTTCCTCTCACTTCCCGCCAGCAGTTGACTCTAGCCTCCTGAGCAAACAGATAGCGATAAAGGAGTTTCATGTGAAGGCCAGGAGGACAGTGTGGAACATGTGTCCTTGAAGCCTCTCTCTTCCTGGGCTTCCTTGTCGTCCTGGTCGGGGTCCATAAGTGGAAAGGGAAGGGTGGGGTGGGTGCTACCTCCCTCTGATAATTATAAATAAATCCCTCTGGTTCATGCTACCAATCAAGTTTGTTTTCCTGCTGGTGGGGTGTCACAGGCCTTCAATGTGGATGCTTACACGCAAACATTGATTGATGTCAGGATGTCCAAGGCGCCATGTTGTGTTAAAAAGTGGTGGGAATATAAAGGCTTGGATGAAAAAACATTTTTTGATGGTTTTTAAAATATGTGATTTCATGGGCGGATCATGAGACAATGGGCCCTTGGGCATAGATATGCATGAGCCCCACCACCTCTCTAACACAGGAGCCAGACACAAAGACTTTATTTTTTTTCATTGTTGTGCATGTCTTTTTAGTCCTTGTGTATGTTTATGTCGGCTATTATTGTGTGTCTTTGTGGTCGTTTCGCATCTCTGTGTGGTCATTTTGTGTCTCTTTGTAGTTCCTTTGTATCTCTTTGTAGTCATTTTGAGTCATTTCCTCGTCGGTACCTGTTTATTTGAGTGACATTTTGCAAGTGAAGGCCAGGGGGCCTCCTAACACTTTAGGCCCCTGGGTCTGTGCCTGGTAGCACAGTTCAGTAATTCATCCATATGTGATTTTAGGTACTGTGATGGAGGGGGGGCAGCGTAGATAATTATGGCAGGACTGGGAAAAAAACAGCACATCAAAATGGCACCAGTAGGCCAACACTAAGGGCATAGGTTTCATTTCAAAATGAGCAGGGGGGGGGGGGTACATGTGTCTGATGTCTGGGGGTCCTCCATCCTGTTTTCTGGGGATTTTTTAAGCACCACTTTATGGTGGAAATGTCTTCCTTTAGCCTTTGTAAAGGAAAACACAAATTCAGGAGTCAGGCAACACTTCAAAATATAAAAATGTAATGAAAACAGTGCTGTAAGGCTCTCAGGCATTCTGTATTGATTTCAAATATTTCTTCTTCTGTAGAACAACTTTTCTCATTTCATGGTATCCTTGCTGAGTCATCGTGCATGTAGGCATGATTTACTCTTCCCTCCTCTTTTGTGTCTTTTGTTTGGGGAAGTTACCTCTTTAAAGGTGCAAATAACCTATTCACATTTATGATACATTTATTTATCTTAATTACTGTATCAACCCCTGGGCCCAGTTGTTCAAAAAATTTAATCTGGATCAGAATAATCTGCATTTGGAAATCCATCCCATGGTTTTCTATCCAGGATCAGCTAATCCATCTTACTTAAGTGCTTTTACTTCAAAGCGACATTAAATTGGATCGAGATAAGAGGGACATAACTGGACCACGTGATCTCAGTGAGTGAGTCATTAAGTAAGTAAGTGCAGATGTATTGGTAGTGCAACTAAAAACCACAACTTTAAGGAACAACTGCAGGAAAAATCCCCCCAAATTAGCTGATATGGTAGGTAGGATAGACGACTACTTCCTAACTGAGCTTGCGTGTGAAATTTCATAGCTGTGTGAGAAGGTGTGCCGAGTTTACAACCAAAATAATGCATTTTACGTCTAAAATAATTTTTTGGGGACTAAGTCTATACTTTGATTAGTATTGATACTGTTCAAATTAGCATAAGGTATATTGGATTAGAGAATCGCTTGGGTAAAATGTGAGGCATTTCATCTGTGCTTATTTTAAACCACCACTACAACTACCTAAACAGTGGCTGGCAGAGAGCGTTGTAACACCTTTTTAAAAAAGTGTTACAACCAACGTCAGTGACAACTAAACACATTTTATCTACATGTGTTACTCCTTTTATCAGCATGCCAGGAGAGTTGGTGAGAAAAATGACAGGGGTATGCTTGCTCACGTACTTCATTCTGCATCAGATCAGGCGAGGCAGAGAAAGACAGTAAAGTCTGTCCCCAAAGAATACTCTGTCCTCCATGTGACATTGAGCAGATACTGTAAGAAATGACAAAATTACACAAGATGATCAACACAGCTGCCTTGCGTGGGTGATCACAGCACTCCAAAAGTCTTTAATGCGCAGCAGGAGTTTTGGCCGGTGACTTGACGGAGGCAACAGACTTTTATTTTGGACTCACTCCATGTGATGTACTAAGCATCTGATAGGTACAGGTTAGTGGGTCAGACTGTTGCAGTGATTGGTTCTTAGTGTATGTATCAGATTTTATGTGAATTTTTTGTAACTGTGTAATTTTTAATTCTTCGCTCTTATTGGTAAAACTCACCCCAGGTTGTGACACAACTGTGGACAAATAGGGGGAACTTTGTACAAGAATTTGAGAGCTCTAACACAAATATTCAGCGAGTTACTAAGACAAAGAGTGTTACAACCATACCTCCTCCTCCTTACTCTTTCTATACTTGTTTCTGATCTGATTTCAGAATCCTGTTTTTCTTTTGGACAACTCATTTTCAAGATTTGATCCAATCCGACAGCCGAAATCCGATCAGATTCATTCCAAACAACTAGGCTGTGGACTTAAATAGCTCATATGTGTCAAACTTGGATGAGAAGAATCTGTGTCAAGAAATTTCTGAAGTTACTGAGCTGCATTTGCACATTTTTCCACGCCATTTTAGAGTCAGTAGGCCGTGTGAACAATGCACATTTCTTTGTTCTTTTCATTTGTCAGTTAACCTTTATTGGTCTACGCAATTTTTCAGAGCATTTTTGAGTGATGAGGACAAAATTGACCTTTTCAAAAAGTGGTGGGACATGTCCCCAGTGTCCCCAGTGTAAATGACACCTTTGAGAATATCAATAAAGATGGAGAAAGATGGATTAGTAGTAACAAGCACAGCTGGACTGTCTGTACATCTTGTAAAGTGCTACTTTATAGGTTGAAGTAGTGGTCCAATCCACCGTGTAATTCAATTATCTGTGAACTCTCGCTGGATGTTGTAGAAAGGCTTTTTATTATGATGATGCACTCACTGGAAATGCTGCAGCAGCTGCAAAGACCCAGTGTGGCCCTCAGACCTGTAATCATTAACCACATTAAACTGAGATGTTTGAACCAGGAAAACAAAATCTGTGCACTTTATTTGTGCTGCTTGGTCTGTGACTGTGGGATTTGGGGTGTTTTTTTTTTTATTATCTGTTGTATATCACACAGTACGTCACACCATTAGAAGTACATAAAAACAAAACAATTGATGGTCCCCTAAAAATAGCCTCCTTTTGCGGTTAGATGTTGTCTTGCTGCATGTCCAAATCTGTTAGTGTCATCGGGATAATTAGCTTTGTGTCAATTATTTAAACAGCATTAAATCAATTTGTGTCATGGTGCATATTCTCTGACATGACCTCAGCTTTATGGTACCCTGACCACAGCACACTTCAGTGCACTAGAGGCCAACATAGAACAGTAATGGCCTGTGGAAACCCCCTCTAGGGAGAAATGGACCCTTCCACCAGTCATAATTTAGTGCTTCACGGAGGACAAAGCGTCACTTCAAAGAGCCAGAAATGTGACCGCAGGGGCGCCGGTGGCATTTCAAAATGACAGTATGAGGTTATGGAAGAATAAAAACACAGATTTATTCGGAATTTATTTCAGTGATTTAATAACAGTGGCCCACCTGGTAGGTTCATGTGAGCAAAGCTTAACTCCTGACTTCATAAAAAATCTAATCCACCTGATTTAATCTTTAATATTTGGAGATTGTGGATGCAAGAAGGCTGCTGAAAAACAACTCAGCAGGCTTTAATATTTCCTCACAACATGTGCTTTTAGAGTGCAGGGGTTTGGTTTATGAAAACGGAAAATCCAGCTCTAATGAAATTGCTTTCTGGGACTAGACGGAGATATTTTTATTTATTTTATTTTTTATAAATACATCGCTTTTTTCCCCCTTCAAACTCCTGTATTTGGTATCTTGCGCTTTAAGCTATATTTTTTAAACAGCTTGTCTCAGCCAAGGTAAATCTGAATTTTCTGTGATGCTTCTTGGCTTTGATATTCAAACACACATATACGACACACACACGTTATGAACACAGTCTTAAAGAATTACAAAGCAAATCTGGCAACAAATGAGAGTATTTATCCAAACTCCTCAGAGAGCAGGCTGGTCTGTGTGCAGGCTGCACTATGAATCACAAGGATTCTCTCATCTGCTGGGAAGAGTTGACATGCTGGTGGTGCTAAGAATACAACACAAACATCAGCTGCAGAGCATTACTCAGCTGTGGAAAAAAAAAACATTTGGCACTGGGCGTCCACTGCCTTTTTGAGAAAATAACTTAATTGTAAAAAAAAACAAAAAAAAAAAACAAAGTGTGAAATATCACTATCACATGATTCGTGTGGGAGTATGAATCCTGACCCCATCTGCTGTTTCAAACAGCTGTCGGACCGACCGTGGAGAGTGCTTAAGAATCGAGCTGTATCAAGAAATTCTCCAAGATCCTTGTCCTCGTTTAGGGATTTTGACTGCAGGACATTGGATTCTGGGATGCACCCAGATGCAGTTATGTAAGTTTAAGACACACACTAACTCTCCATGACATTCTCTCTTCCTGTCTTTGAGGTAGAACACTCCTCTGTTAGGATCTGACCAGGACAACTCTACGGGGAGGAAAGCAGTCAGTGAACCTCTGCCTGTAAACAAGCTTAACATTTAGATTTTGAGTAGTTACAAATCATATAACTAATAATTAACTAAGGAAAAATAATCCCTCACAATAAAGCAGTTGCAAACAAAATCAACTTTTAGTAGATCAAAGGAATAGTTAGTTACACATAAGGTTGTCATTCTGTTCCCGGGAGACCTGTGGGGGATTCTGTGGGAATGCGGGGTGTGAGCCATGTGATCCATGTATAACCAAAGTGAGAACTGTGTCCGTATACTTGGCACAAAGTCATGTTTTTAGTGAGTGTTGGCCTCTGCCAGGGTTGTCCCTCGCCACTGATTCTGTTTCTGATTTTCATGGACAGGATCTCAATGTGTAGCCTGGGGCAGGAAAGTGGAAAGTGCCCTGTTTAGGGACCTCAAAATTCCATCTCTGTTCTTTGCAGATGATGTGGTTCTGTTGGCTTCATCAGACCGTGACTTTTAGCACGCACTGGGATGTGTTGCAGTGGGGATGGGAGTCAGCGACTCCAAATCTGAGGCCATGGTTGTCGACTGGAAAATGGTGAATTGCCCCCTATGGGTTGGGAGAGCGTTACTGCGCCAAAGAAAAGCAATTCAAATGTCTTGGGGTTTTGTTCGCGAGTGAAGGTGAAATGGAGCGTGAGATGGACAGGCAGTTTGGTGCGGCATCAGCAGTGATGAGGGAGCTGAGCCGGAAGGCAAAGCTCTTGATATAACAGTCCGTCTACGTACCAGCACTCACCTTTAGTCATCAGCTTTTGGGTAGCAACCAAAAGAATGAGATCGCAGATACAAGAGGCAGAAATGAGTGTCATCCGTAGAGTGGTTGGGCTCAGCCTTAGAGATAGGTCGAGAAGCTCAGACATCCAGAGGGAGCTCGAAGTAGAGGTGCTGCTCCTTCACATCAAAAGGGGCCAGTCGAGGTTGCTGGGGCATCTGAACAGGATGCCTCCTGCGCACCTCCCGTTAAAGGTTTTCCAGACATGTCCAACTGGTTGGAGGCCCCGGGGCAGACCATGAACATGCTGGAGGAATTACATATCTCATCTAACCTGGGAATGCCTCAGGATTCCCCAGGAGGAGATGGAAAGGCTTGCTGGGAAAGGGACATCTGGAGTACCTTGCACAACCTGCTGCCCCTGCAACCCAGCCCTGGATCAGTGCTTTAAAATGGGTGGATGGATTGATGGAAAAATCCCCCCAAATCCCCCCAAATTAGCCGTTAAAGTAGCTGATAATGTTTCTTTTTTCTAATCTTGTACTGTTGTGGTTTATTTTTCCTAGAAAGGCAGATGACTCACCAAACGTTATGTCAGGGTATTTCCGATGCATCTAATGCTCAACTACTTCAGTCATCAGCGCTAAATCTCAGGTTTTTTAAATGAAAGAGCAGTGGGTTTCAATTTATCATAACCTTTATTTAGTCAGCTAATCACACCGAGATCAAGATATCTTCTGCAAGAGAGGCCACGGTTTAACAACCACACAGGGTGAAATTCAGCAGACAAGAGGCACACACTGTGCCAAAAATCCTCAAACTTTAGTGAGGCAATAAAGCCACAGCTTGCATGTGATACGATACACCAAGGTATTGTGTTCTCCAGGCTGCTTATCAACCAATCTATACTGATATCACTCTCTGTACATTCAGGTTCATCCAAAGTTATTCCAAATGTCAAAAATAACTTATGTTAACTTTACAATCCTTTTTTGAGTCTGCAGTCCCTGTGCTGAAACATGTGAGCACTCTTATCAGAGGAAAAGTGCTTGTTCCATTAACAAAAAAATACCCGTGTGAGTGACTCTAAAGACTTACACACACATCCTGACAAAGTGTTGTCCCACTGTCCAATTAACCTCACACAGAGAACGGACGGAAGTGAGAGCAGGAGTGTGATGGGTTACAGCCCCCTGGAGACTCGCAGACCTACGAGAGCACTTCACCAAACTCCAGGTCTCATTGTGGCAGCGTTCCTACTATCTGAGTGCTTTCATTCAGCCTTTAAATATCCTTTGAGGTATTTTTGCTGCTGGTATTCAGCCTTTTCTGCTGCGGGTTGGCTGCATAAAAGGCTAATATTGACTTTAGTGATGTGTTTTTGTTTGGCATGGGAACGCTTGAGGCTTTGGCTGGCGCTGGCCTCTTTGAGTGGCTTACCAGAGGAGCCTGGCAGATAGCCAGCATGTATAGCAGCTAATAATGGACTCTGCTGTATGGCGCTGCTGTGCTCATCAAATGACAGAAGAACGAGTGGAAGGAAACCACTATATTGTTACAAGCTGCTGTAATTTGGGTTAGTGTATATGTACAGCATTAAAATATATTAGGAGTTATGGTGTTATCCATAGTGATAGCCATGAAAGGCAAATAAAAGAGTTTAATAGATTCCAGAGATTAATGGAGCATTTAACCCGGCCCCTAGCTGTTACTTTACTGAAGCCTGAGCAGCTCCAAAAAGGGAGGTAGGTAGTTATATTTTTTTTTTGCAAGGAAAGATCCCTCTGGCATTGAGAGAGCACAACAGAATACAGAAAATATGGATCACAATTGAGGAGCAAGGATCAATGGGCCCTCTGCCAACAGTTTTCACGAGCTACTCCATCAACAGGAATGGAGGCACGGTAGGGAGTTGTGCAGCACAAAGCAAACCACAAATCTACACGAGCCTTGACAGATCTTTTTCTCGCTAATGCAGAAACAATCTGAGAGACAAATAGAAACACTGGCAGTTTTGGAGGAGATCCACCCAGCAATGAAGTTTCAGTAATGTTACAAATCAATGTTGTTTTTCAGGCTGTGACAGGATGTTCCCTCTCTGGGTTATGTAAGGTCTAGCACTGGAGAACGAAGACTGTTAGTGGTTAATCAGGGTTGATTTCCCTTGAGTCAAATAACCTGTCCCGTGGGTAACTCATTAATTACAGTAACCATGTTACTCTATGATTAAGTTTTATTTTTGCAATGACAGCTTGTGTTTATATTATTTATATATATATATATATATTAATTATAGTTTAATCTGTGAGCTGCAGAGAAAATGTTAATAACACTGTCAAAAAGAAAACACTGTACTTTCATTTAAAAAATTGCATATAATTAGGATTAGTCACTTGTCAAAATTGTAAATGCACGACAAAATACAGTGCCTTAACATTACATTTATCCTTGTTTGAAGTGAAATGACTGGAATTGTCCTTAAGAGATGAATACTGGGGCTTATTTTGCTTACTTTCAGGTTCATATCTGTATTGTGGTTTCTACTATAACATGTTTACAAGCTTAAATATTTAAACAACATTTTATTTTGCTCATATTGTGCACCCTCTGTTTTAGGGTCTGTTTTTTAAGCCCTGCTCCCAAAAAACCCCGTCTTCTCCGATTAGTCAGTGTTTCTGGGTCTTCCCCATCCTGGCATTTCCTTTTCCTATTGCAGTCATGGGAATGACTGTAATGGAAAAAGTGTCACTTTCTGCCCTAATGGAATCACTGAAAAAGCTATTAAACCAAATCTTCACAACCTGACATGTTCCAGCAAGAATATTATCTGAAAACAGGAAGAAATTAACAACATAAGCACCTAGATTCAGGTTTCCATGGCATTAGCATGTGGCTACTTGTAGCAATGTATGTAAAGTAAACACTTGCAGTAGTGTGATGTCATTTTGTCTCTAAAGTAGAAAAAAACATTTGAAACACAGTTTTCAGAACAGTCTGAAGCCTGAGGTTATTGCTCACAGCGAATACTTTTACGTAAGTTTACCTTAAAGGCCTTAACGGCAGACCCTTGCGGACTAAAGGAATATAAATAATCAAGGAATGGACACATATTTGGACTTTATGACCACTTCAAAGGTATGGAGTTACCACTTTTTTTGTCTTTCTTGTCAAACACTATCATGCCAGTAAATCTGAATGAATTATACTTTGTTCCCACAGTTTTCTATCCACATAATTCTATGAAAATAAACTGCTTTGCACCAAAACCGTGTCTAATTAAGACGTATTTATTTATCCACACTGCCTAGTAATAGAGAATTTGGCGTTTAATTGTGGTTTCATGGTAACCTACATTATACATCACTCTACATAATGTCAGCATGTGCTGTTGGAATTATAAAAGTGTGTAAGTACTGTTGATATGGACACAGACAACTCGCAGGAAAGCAATTTAATATTAGCCATGTGATGTTACATGTTTACCTCAGGCTAATTGTGGCTCCACACGCTTTCTTAGTGATGGATAGCATCTGGCCCTAATTATCACTTTCCCTGGAATAATATTTGAGACTAGACCGGTACAAACACTCCAACACATGAGTTAGTTCTCTATGTTTGCACTTTGAAGATTATCTACCTCTTATAAACAAGTAGGTGATAAACAGGAAATTAGCAGACATGTTAGCTCACATTTAACATACCTTCATAACTAAAAATGAATTGTTCAAAGAAGAACTCATATCCCTTGTCCAACTTTGAGGCCTATAGGCCTATTATATGAAACTTAGGTCACATTTCATATGAACATTTAGCATTGTAATCATAGATGACAGAAAATATGGAAAGGCATAAGTGATCCCCTTTAAAGGAATAGTTTGACATTTTTGGGAAATATATATTTTCACTTTCTGGAGATGACTGACACCAGTATCAATTCCCTGTGGTAAACATGAAGCTATAGCTAGCAGCCTGTTAAGCCTAGTTCACATTACACAATTTTCACCCTGATTTACTATCGTAATCTCTGTTCATACCTGGCAACGTGTGTTTCTGTCAGTGGGAGTCTCGCCAACTGCGTTACGACCTGTGTGTGCACACCACAAGATTTCTCCACCGAGCCCTCGCCAACAGAGCCCCAGATAACGCGGTTACGTCACCAAACTTGGAGACGACACATCGTAAAGGCATGGATATTCTTCCCAGTGTTGAATCAGATCTGCCTCCATGGCCTGGGTCCAAACACAACACGCTCCCTGTGATCCAGTGGATGCCGCCATTGTTGTTGTTGCTTGCCGGCCGGCTTGTCAGTGTTGCCAGATCTTGGGAGAGAAACAAGCAACCAGGGCTATGGAAACAAGCCCAATAGAAGCGACTATCATGCATTTAAATAACTTAGACAGATATAGAGGAAGGTGACGTTTAGAGGGTAAGCCCAAATAAGCAACTTGCACTTTAGAAACAAGCCTAAAGTCGCGGCTAATAATAATAATAACCTGGCAACCCTGTGGCTTGTCCTCCTCACATTTCTTCCATCCTCCTATGTGCTGATGTGGGACGTATCCCGCCTCTCATTGGCTGATGCTCTTTGTCAGTCGTGTCAGACTTCTCCAGTTTTCTAGCATGCCAGATATCCAGTCCCAGTCACAGACGAGGGGCGACTTGCTCATAGGTTCACACATGAGGACTCGTCGTGGCAGACTATCTGCAGACTCACCTTCGACCCAAGGTGGTTCTCAAGATCTTCTGCGTCGTCAAAATCGCGGTGAAAATCGTGTAATGTGAACTAGGCTTTAGCCAAGCTTAGACTGGAAACAGGGTGGGTAATAGCTAGCCTGCCTCTCTCTCCAAAGGTAACAGAATTTATCAACTAGCACCAAACTATTCTTTTGATTTAATGTAAAATAAAGGTAGACATGCCAAAATTGTAAATGCAATACAAAATGCAGTACTAGTGTTACCTTTTATCCTTGTTTGAACTTAATTAGCTGGAATATCCCTTATGAAAGAAAGTTTGTTATCCAAGGAGACTTCTTTGTTTTGGGAAAAAAAACTTGTTTGATTTCTTGTACAAAATCAGATGATAAGATTGATATTACTTCCTTTTGTGTTTATGTTTATACATTTTTCAACACACTGACAGCCTTGTTGAGAGACCACACACTGTGATGATTCCATAAAAGCTTGATTATTGCAAACAAACAACAACAAAAACAACTTTTCCCAGTTTAAGTCTTCATCTAGCAATGTGATGAAGCTGCAAACAAAAACAATGGTCTGATATGTCTGCAGCTTTTCATTAACAAATAAGAACAAACAGCAACAGAAGCAATAGCAACCACAACGCTGCCTGGGACTCGCCTGGGTTTATCTTGCTTGGTATCTGTAGTTGTCATGACAGTCATGTAAATTTCACTTGTGCATTCCTGTGGTATTAAGACACTCATGGATCCCTGGCAGGAATTTCCCCTGGCCCGCTTTCTGTTTTTTCTGCTGCGTCCCTGCCCTGCCTCTGGAGGTGAGGGAAAGTTCAGCCACAGCAAATCTGGAATCTGAAAGAGTAAAGATAAAGATGTAGCTTTATTTTTAGTGCTTCTCAGCACTGTTTTGGGCAAATATTCCACCTCACCATGAGACTCAATGATTTTCCATCTCAAGTTTTTGGCAGGTTCCTGAATTTATAATGAAATTAAGAATAATATTTGTGTGCTGTTGTGTGTGTCTGCCTGTGTGGGTTTGTTTTACAGTGCGCTCGGATCCATATCAAGTCGTTGATGTAATACAAAGACAGAATGAAATGTTCAACAAACCCATGAATACATAAAGGAATAGGATAACTGCAATGATTATGGCAGTGACCAGTGGGAGAATCACATTACTTGCAGACAAAGGAAAAGAGAAACCCGTGAATAGCATCTTCAGATAATACCAGCAGAACAAGCAGTGATTCATGTCATTGCCTTGGCAACATCTCAATGTTCTGTGCTAGAGATTTTTTTTTAATTTTTTTTTGCAAAGAGCGGCTTGTTGCCATCAGGGGCCAATTTTCATCTTTCTGTCCAGAGCTGTCTCCAAGCTGCGTTCCCCGAGTGATTTATGGGTAAATGTAGAACATAATCGATATCACCTTCCCTGCATAAGGTTGTCTGAAATTTTCCATAAGGGTTTGACATTTTCAGTGATGGCAAAGATCAGGAGGATGGAGACAAGGGTTGCAGGGGTGGGACTCTTAGTTTTCCTACTGCGTCATTCCTGAGCGGCGGCGGTAGATATCATGTCCAGATGTTGCTGCGGGTTAAAAGTGGACACTGTGATATCTCCAATCTTTGCCCCACAACTTCCCTGCTATCTGTGCTGCACAGGATTACATTACATGCAAGACAATCTGGGTCATTTGATAACAAAAGATTTACTATTTAAAGCTGCTATAATAGATATTTTCAAAATAACAATTGATCAAATAATGTGTGTAATGTGGGAGAGGTTGCTTGTAATGACAAACCTACTGAGATTCTTAACCTGACTGCAACTGATTCGCTCCAACTGTGTGTGTGAATATACATTCATCAAATGTCCAGAGACGCGTCTTCAGATGAGTGCTAACATTTCTCCATGTCTCCTGGATGTGGCAACAGCAGAGGTTGAATCAAGTCATTGTTTTGCAAGTCACAAGTATCAAGACTTTGCATTCAAGTCCCAAATCAAGTCCTTGATGCCGTGTCAAGTTCTGCCTGTTACATGCATTGTCTTCTTTCAAAATACACTTCCATTTTCACAGGAAATTTATCATTTACATACAGTCTCTTTCAAAATAAACGCACTAGGTCAGTACAACAATGCGAATTGACACTTTTTTCCCCTAACTAACGCACATGGTTGGGTTTAGGCAACAAAAACACGTGGTTAGGTTTGGGGAAAAAAAGAACAGGGTTTGGCTTTATAATCTTACAGGATGCAAACATCGCTCTCATGGGTGAAAGTCGGTGTTTACTGGGTCCATCCACCACATCTCCCACCTGCCCCTCTCGGACATTTGCAGCCTTAACTTTCATTCTTGTCCCGCCGCTTTGAGCGCCATTAAACTATAACGGCAACCGGCCACGTATCATGCCGACGTTTAAAGGCAACTTTTTTCGTCAGTGTCTGACGCCACAAGTCATTGCCCAAGTGCCAGATTTCGATGACCTTGGAGTGAAACCAGGTTGTTCTCTCCGCTAACTTGGGTGGATGCGGTCGGATTGATTCAAACAAAGTAGAACTGGGGAAGCAAGATTGGACTTACTTGGAATTAATAGCATTAATGTTAGTTGATTCAGGAAATTTAGGGAGGCCAATTAATTTGTGGCAAACTTCTTAAATAATATACTTTTTAATCTTTGGGCTTTGGGGAAGGTATCAAGAATTTTCAAGTCAAAAGGCTAAAGTCCAAGTGAAGTCACCAGTCACTGGAGTTAAAGTCCACGTTGAGTTGCAAGTCTTTTTTGATTTTGTTAAGTCCAAAGTCTTCAATTTTTTGACTCAAGTCTGACTCAAATCCAAGTCATGTGACTTAAGTCCACACCTCTGGTAGAAAGGCAGCACTTTGCTAGCTAAAATTTGACAAAACACCAATGTCCTGTTTCTGCCAGACAGAAAAAACAGTGATTGAAGGTTTAAAGCTGTCAAGGCAGCTGGCCAGTCAGATTTCACAAATCAACGAATACAAACATGATCATGAACATATGCAATCCTCTGTAAGGCCTACACGAGTGTGAGCGATGTTATGACTCTCTTTGGACTGTAGTGGTGTGTTTTTACTTGCTCCAGAGGCTGATTTGGGTTACTTCCACCCTTCTGCCTCTATTTTTCAAGTGAGTATACTGTGTCCCAGCAGAGTGACCACCTACAGTACCACAATTCTCTCACAATTCTGACACCACTTCCATCACCACTGCACTCAAGTGAAGACATTTATAGCTGCAAGTGTCACTTCCTTTCTGGACTCTGACTCATGCTGGAAATTTAGACAGAAACTAAATCACTAAATATGATGTAACCAGGCAAAATTGTACACATAACAAAGGGTGACAAATGGAAACTTGATTTGAAACATAGTGACATTTACGTCAAATCATAATAGTCAGTATTTCTAATCAGAGGAGGGAGTTTTTCCTGGCAGCACATGGCAGCTATGTCAGGACCCTGATGACTCCCTGATGGCAAAAGAAAAAAAGATAATGCTGACAACCATTGCAACCACAGCGGTGCCTTTTTTCCTGAACCCAAACTGTGTCAACCCCTTTATCTCACCTTCCCCATGCTGACACCGAATCAGGGACACACTCAGACACACCCATCAGTCGTTTTACACCAGATGTTAGAGCCTTCCACAAACCCTGGAGGTAAGATAGGAGACAGGACCCCACAACACACTGTTGTCAAAGACTTGGTTTGAAAAGGAGAACTGATCTGGGAAGTGACTGTGTTGAACTGACTTCACTGCTTCTTTGGGCTGATGGGCCCTCTGACAAAACAGAGGACACAGTGAACCCACAAGAACAGCAGCCTGTTGCACCAGCTGTGTGTAAGTTCAGAATGAGCCCAGTTATAACGTAAATTATTACTAAGTTGTGATTTATATATCATTGTAATAAAAGCAGTTGCACCATGGACATAAGTTACAACATAAATCTAAGTAACAGCTTAATGGTTACAAATGCCCCTAGAGTTAGTGTAAATCATAACATGTCACGGAATTATACTCACTAATGGAAAAACTGCAGTATTTCTGCCATGCAGCATAATTTTATCATTAATAACATGCCATTTTGCAAGACAGGAATCCAGTAGAGACCTAATTTATTGATATAGTATTTCAATATTGATTCAAGCTTACTATAATGTGCTACAGCGCCAAGTGGCTGATGCCTTCCAGAAAGCTAATGCACATGGTAACCTTGGATCTTTGATTTTCATCGGCCACTTGCCTTAGTTATGACTTTATGTCAAAACTTGTTGGGTAGTTTTCAAGAAGTTTTGGTGCGACCAATTTCAGTAGCTGGTTTAGCTACAAACTAACGACTAGTTACTAAGCCTCTAGTGTCGACTAGCTCATTTGCATTACTTTAGCTTGGCCCAAACCTGCCTCTAGCTGTATGGACCACTCCGCTGAAGGAAGGATGGTGAGGCATTCAGGTGCCGTTCACTAACAATGGCTTTATTGCAGTCTTCACCACAAAACAATAAACATGGCCTTCTCATGTGGTTAAAGAGTAGTCTTGAGCTTATCTAGACAAATAATTCTGCTGGCTATCATCATTTTTTGCTGCATGTGGTCTTCACCATGACAACCTCCGAGAGAGAACTGCTTCCCTCCATATACAACAAAGCACACTCAAGTCACACACTCACAGGTTACCCATGGAGTTCGCCACGTTGCACCCCCATGTTTCTACCAAACACTGGCTCTAGATAGGGCAGTAGTTACTCCTCCCAGGTGCTGGGCTAGTGGCCCATCTGCCACAAGCCAAACATCGCCAGGAAAACACTGATTTCTAACGTGAAACTGCTTTATTCAGTGCTTTTAGCAGTTTAAATTCCCTGGTTCATTTGTTTTGGGGAGAAAGAGTCCTCTTTGCATAATTCGACTCCCAGTAAAATGCTCCTGAACAATGAACACTGAAAGAATCCTAACCAGGAGTTCACGCTTGGCACACAGGCCAGTTTTCAGCTGGTTGCATTCTGCAATCCTCACCACTAGATGCCGTTAAATCCTCCACACTGCTCCTTTAAAACAAAAACTTTTATGACAACAGTGAAAGTGAAAAGGGCGGCTCTCTCAGCAAGATAAGACCATGCCTCTGCTATGTGAGAAGAACCAGGTCATGGGAATGGGATCAGGATAGAGGGACCAAATGTACACTAAAGTACACTTAGCGTCTCTTGACTGATGCTAATGGAAGAGCAGAATTGATAATGTTGCTCAGGACTGTCTGTCATAAACACCTTTACCTCTGTATTGAGTTACATTCTCATTTCTGTCTGTCATTCCACCTCAGCTTGTGAATGAAACAGGCTACAGACGATGCATGGAAGCGCAAATCCGTTACTTGATTGAAGTGGTCGTTTAAACATCTTTAAGCCTACCTGAAGCTTTTACTGAGCCTGCCCTTGTGAGAAAGTGTAAACTGTGCTGCCATATGTTCTCACCCGCTGGCATGACATGCACACACTCACATTTCCAGAAGGGCATGCATCGGTGCACACCGCACATTTGCAGCCGCATACACGCGGAAAGCAGCGCACACATGTGCTCAGACACATCTGTGAAACACAAGTCTTGATTAATGTGTGTAGAATTTGAAAAAAGGGGACTGAGCCTTTGATATCTGTGTATCTGTGTTTCCATTACGGGGCCACCTACTCAGCACTATTTATATACCGTATTGCAAACATAATCCGCGTAGCTGGAGAAGCAGGAGGAGGGGAAGAGTCTGGTGAGAATGAGTGGAAAGTCGTGGAAAATGTATGAGGATTTAATTAAGAATGTGGATTAAGGACTGAAAATAATTACACAGTGTAATGACAGAGAGGGAGGTGATGTGTTTTTAAAGCTTGGAGCAATGTAAAAGGGCACCTGTGTGTGCTCGTAGGTGGCTTGTGTTTTATGTGTGTTTGTGTTTGTCCAGCCCCAGAGGAAGGTCTGTGTGTGACCAGTCTGTGGCCTGGTGTGGATCAGGTTCGTTGCCTGTGTGTGTCCCTGCCATGGACCCCCTCTGGTGGGCCGAGGTGATGGATGATGCCTGGAAGCTCTGGAGCTGCAGAGTGTTCATATGAGCGCTGTCTGAGCAGCTACCAGACATTTATGGATGACAGATGCTCTTGAGTTTGTGTGCATGCGTGGATGAGTTTAGGTCTGAATGAGTGACAGGTTAGTGATGGCTGTTGTGTTTCGGGTGTTATTCTAGCCTTATTGATTACAAGGTGACAACGATGTGAGGGGAAGCTATTTAATACTGTAGCGGAGAGTGATGAAACACACACCTACGCATGCCTCCTCCCTTAAAACTTGTGTTTGTTCAAACCCCCCACTTCTCCTATAGAATTACAAACTATATACCAAATGTAAGGCCAGGATGGAAAGCCCAGTTTGGGTTGCAGCCCCTACTTGTGACACATCGACCTCAGTGAAAATGATCATCCATCAATCTACAACAGAGTTTACAGACCAGACTACAAAACTAAGTGAACTTTACCACTTTTCATGTGATGAAATGTTTCATGAGTGGAGGGTGATTTCTGACAAAACCAGTCCGTCCATTGAGAATTCTTCTGCATGACGTTAAACAATGAGCCTTTGTTTTATACAGGTAAATGCTGTATCATTCATCCTGGCTATTGTTTTACTGATACCTCTTCTTCTTCTGAAAAGTTGCCTCTTGATGAAGATTGTTTTGGGGGAAATCTAACAAATTATCACCCCACAAATGATGCTGACCCCTGAAATCTACACTGATGTTAGACCTGTCCGAGACTAATGTTAAAACAAGCCATGCTACAGTCTATGGCCATGCTAACGGCATTGTGAGGCTGTAGCTTAAGCACAGCAGTGCTCTGAGCTAAATGCTAACATCAACGTGCTAACATGCGTCCATTAACAATGCGCCCATTCTGATACTAAACAGGAACAGATAGGCTAAGTGATGAGTATGGTATATGGTCTTAATTTGCACCTGTTGTAAGTTTTAGGGTTTCAATTATCGAAAATATTGAATTAGCGCCCCACGAATGACATTCCATACTTACCGTTAAGTTAACATGTTAGGTTTAGAAAAAGAAACATGGTGAAGATGTATCTTTAAAGGGCCAGTGTGTAATATTTGGCATGGTTTATTGTCAATCTGAATCTGAATCTGAATATTCTACCCATTAATATGTTTATATAAGTGTATAATCGCTATAAAATAAAATTCGTTTGGTTTTCGTAGCCTTATAATTATGCTTTTATATATACTGTATATATATATAGCAAGGGCCTTGCTTTAGAGA